>NC_064632.1:105233941-105536971 GCF_023864275.1 Schistocerca cancellata
AAGTGTACAATAAGAATAGTGTGTCAGAATGATTTATGCATTACAAAAAACATGATTGTTAGTATTTAGGAAACAGTATAACGAAGGATGACATTTGTGGACTCGGTGAGAACAATTTACATGCTGTGACGCGTTCCTTACAAACTATTGCATCAGGATGTAACATGCAATTCGGTTGTGACTCATAACACGATTGTTCCCCTCAACGACGGCCAAGTGCGACTTCCAAGGACAAAGCCATCAACGCTCATGAATGTGAGAATTACATTACGAAAGACCTACTCTTGACAAGCCACTCGTTTCTGCAAATATCTGCCCAGGTTCGCTCAATCCATAAACCTGAAAGCCATACGAGAAAGCTATATGAAAGGGCTAAGTCGTTAAGGCAACGTAAACCACTGACCGAAGAGGAGCGAAATTTTCTTTTCGAGGCACAGTTTTAGTGGCGATGTATACCTAAATTCACTACAAGTAATACAGTTTGCAGCAAAGAAAAAAAAAAAAGAAAAAGAGGGGGGGGGGGGAAGAGAGAGAAAGAGAGAGAGAGAGGGAAAGAAAGATAGAAAGAAACAAAGATGTTCGACTCTTTCTTGCAAAACTGTAAAATCGTTTAGGGAGCACGACCTGAGGTCACTAGTCCGCTATCTGTAGTTCATCATCTATAGCATCTATACTTCGAGAATTGATAGCTTCAAAGGGAAAAACTATTGGCAAAGAGAAATTGTCCTCCAAAACAAATCAGTCGAAGTGTTGTGCAGGGATCCTTTAAGGGTTTTGAGGGTTTAAGGGATACTTGTGGTGAGTGTGCTAGGTCGTTGCGGAAATCTTTCAGCGATAGGTGCGTGGGAGCATTACTGAGATTCTGTACACGAGCAAGTTTGGTTGTGGCTGGAGTAGCGGTGGATGGTGCTTCTGGACTCAGTTGTAGTGAAGATATTGGCGGCAAAGGGGCAGCTGTAGTCGCTACTGACTGCTGCATGTCTAGTGATGATAGTGATAGTGGTGGTGACAACGGCGGCGGCGGTAGTGACAATGGAACTGCACCGTACGCTGGAGTGGTATTATGTGCAAAGAAGGAGTCTGGTAAGTTTGAGGATTCATTGTGTGTAAGGGGGAAGAACGATGGGACCATTCGAGTGACGGGGAAATCATGAAAAGTGGGTAGAACAGATGGAGATAGTAAATATAGGGTAAAGGAGTGAGATCGGAGTACCGCTGGGAACAGATGATCGTGGATGTTGTAGTCATGGGTTGGTGAGATGTATATTGTGAGGGCAGCGATTCTGTTGGAAAGCTGAAGAACCTCCGTGGTGGCGGTGACAAACAGATGAAACGACGGCGAAGGCGATGACTGGTTGGCAAAAGCGATGACTAGCAGAGAAGTCGGTAACTGGCAGCGAAGGCGATAATTGATGGCGAGGGCGGTGACTGGCGGCGACAATGAAAAAAGTTGTCGTTTCAGGAATCTGCGTCAGAAAACTGTGGTATCTGCCCAAAGGGAAGTACATCAACTGCAACGCTGTTTCTCTTTTTTCCTAGCGTTTACCCCGCCTGTACGGAGTCCAGTGTTTTCATGATTTTGAAACTTTTTTTAGCCTAGCTTTGTGACTGGGAGCACTTCGTGTCGCCCCACTCGGGAACGCCATCTGTCTGAGTATCGTGCAACTGTGTGCAGCCGTTTGTGTACTGAATTCTTTGAGTTGGAAATTGGGGACCAGCACAGTACGTGCCTAAATGAGCTCGGAAAACTTCCTAAAATCGTATTCTGGCTGACCGGTGTACCAGACCAAAAGCCACTAATCCGCCTTCCGCGTATGTTCTGGCCCATTTCTCTGTCTTGCAAGCTATAAGAGCTTATAGCATACAAGGAGGTCAACTGTAGTGCTACATCGGTAGCATTAAGGTAGAGGGTGGCTCAGTTATTAAAAACAGGAGCTTGATTTCAGCTATAATCTGGAAAAGATATGAACGTCATCTGCATTTCTCCCTTCCTTGTTGCGGGGGTCCTACAGCTGTCGCTGCATCCCACACTTCTGTCGCCAGGTGCCTCGAACTCGCCATTCTTTCTCATCGCTTTCCATCCCTCTTCTCTCCATCGCTTCTTGGATACCACTTAGCGATACTTTCTTCCTTCCAAGAGAATGCCATGAAAGTACTCTCTTGGGCCATCTGTCTTCACCCATTTTTTTGGCATGCCCAGACAATCCTAGCTTTCTTCTATTTTATCCTTAATATTTTAATGAGCCTGTGTCCTTTCTATTTCCTCATTTCTTACGTGACCAAGACGGGAAATTCTATAGGCTCTTTTCAAGTCGTCCATTTCTAAAGCCCTAAGTCTCTTTTATTTCATTCTATGAGTTCCCAACACTCACTGACGTAGCTTGTTGCTGGTTAAACAATGGATTTGTGTAAATGAATTTGAACCTTTGAGCTCATATTTGAGGACCAAAGTACAGGGTTTAATTTTAGGATAGCCACCCTTCCCTGCCTGGTCCGTTGTTGGATATCTGTGTCACATCTTCCATTACTACACAGGATAATAGGAGGAGGAAGGAGGAGGAGATTAATGTTTAACATCCCGTCGACAGCGAAGTCATGAAAGACGGAGTACAAGCTCGGATTACGGGAGAATGGGGAAGGAGTTCGGCAGTGGCCTTTGTCGAAGGAACCGTCCCGACATTTGCCTGAAACGGTTTGGGGAAATCACGAAAAACCTAAATCAGAATGGCCGTACGCGGATTTGAACGGTCGTCCTCCCGAATGCGAATCCAGTTTGCTAACCACTGCACCACAACTCTCGGTGATAGGACAATTCCCAGGTATTTAAAATCTTTCCATACTTTAATAAGATGTACGTCAATGTCCTTTTGCTTACCGTTTAATGACAGCGATTCGGCGTTATCGCACCCGTCACGTATCTTTGACGTTATTTTAATGTCTCCATCGTTGTTGATGATGACATCTCGGAGACACATACAACCGCAAATATTTTATACGTGAAAGATTACAGGTTTCCTCAGGTTTTAATATTGATTATACACACAACAAACATGATCTACTTTGAAGTAGACATCGGATATATGAGGGAGACCAATCACAGCTATATCGATTCAATGAAATTCTACCTTAGAACTCTACGATGCAATTAAAGGACAATATTATGGAAATGGAAGATGATGCAGATGAAGATGAAATGGGAGATATGATACTGCGTGAAGAGTTTGACAGAGCAATGAAAGACCTGAGTCGAAACAAGGTCCCGGGAGTAGACAACATTCCATTAGAACTAGTGACAGTCTTCGGAGAGGCAGTCCTGACAAAACTCTGCCATCTGGTGAGCAAGATGTATGAGACAAGCGAAGTACCCTCAGAATTCAAGAAGAATATAATAATTCCAATCCCAAAGAAAGCAGGTGTTGACAGATGTGAAAATTACCGAACTATCAGTTTAATAAATCACAGCTGCAAAATACTAACGCGAATTCTTTACAGCCGAATGGAAAAACTGGTAGAATCTGGCCTCGGGGAAGACCAGTTTGGATTCCGTAGAAATATTGGAACACGTGAGGCAATACTGACCTTACGACTTATCTTAGAAGAAAGATTAAGGAAAGACAAACCTACGTTTCTAGCATTTGTAGACTTAGAGAAAGCTTTTGATAATGTTGACTGGCATACTCTCTTTCAAATTCTAAAGGAGGCAGGTGTAAACGACAGGGTGCGAAAGGCTATTTACAATTTGTACAGAAAGCAGATGGCAGTTATAAGAGTCGAGGGGCATGAAAGGGAAGCAGTGGTTGGGAAGGGATTGAGACAGGGTTCTAGCCTCTCCCCTATCTTATTCAATCGGTATATTAAGCAAGCAGTGAAGGAAACAAAAGGAAAATTCGGCGTAGGTATTAAAATTCATGGAGAAGAAATAAAAACTTTGAGGTTCGCCGATGACATTGTAATTCTGTCAGAGACAGCAAAGGACTTGGAAGAGCAGTTGAACGGAATGGACAGTGTCTTGACAGGAGGATATAAGATGAACATCAACAAAAGCAAAACGAGGATAATGGAATGTAGTCGAATTAAATCGGGTGATGCTGAGGGTACTAGATTAGGAAATGAGACGTTTAAAGTAGTAAATGAGTTTTGCTATTTGGGGAGCAAAATGACTGATGATGGTCGAAGTAGAGAGGATATATAATGTAGACTGGCAATGGCAAGAAAAGCGTTTCTGAAGAAGAGAAATTTGTTAACATCGAGTATAGATTTAAGTGTCAGGAAGCCGTTTCTGAAAGTATTTGTATGGAGTGTAGCCATGTATGGAAGTGAAACATGGACGATAAATAGTTTAGACAAGAAGAGAACAGAAGCTTTCGAAATGTGGTGCTACAGAAGAATGCTGAAGATTAGATGGGTAGATCACATAACTAATGAGGAGGTATTGAATAGAATTGGGGAGAAGAGGAGTTTGTGGCACAACTTGACTAGAAGAAGGGATCGGTTGGTAGGACATATTCTGAGGCATTTAGTATTGGAGGGCAGCGTGGAGGGTAAAAATCGTAGAGGGAGACGATGAATACACTAAGCAGATTCAGAAAGACGTAGGTTGCAGAAGATACTGGGAGATTAAGAAGCTTGAACAAGATAGAGTAGCATGGTGAGCTGCATCAAACCAGTCTCAGGACGGAAGACCACAAAAACAACAATGCAATTAAAAATCACATTAAGTTATACAATGATTGACGTAAATTTCAAGGTCCAACACGGCAAATATAGGAGCATTCTTTGCCTATACGTATGTATAGTCGAAGGTGAATAGACCTTTGCTAGTTGTTAATGAGTCGCGCGGCGCCGCTGGTGAGACGGCTGTGATTCGGCAGTTTCCCCCTCCTCGCTAGCGACCATTGGCGCCAGTGAAGGTCACGGCGCGAGTGAGGCGCCCCTGGTGGGGCCGCTGCCGCTGCCGCTGCGTCTCGCTAGGCCGGCGGCCTCGTTGTCAGCTTGACGCGGCTGGGCGAGCCCGCGTGACGTAACAGCCCGGCGGAAGTCCTCGTGACGTCACGTCCCACGTACTGGAGCTCTTTGATTGCATCAGACAGCTTGTGGGTTCCCACCTTCCCACATGGAGCTGCGCGAGTGTTCCGCGTTGTCTGGCGGCCACGCAGTTCGCGTTTCGGCATCCTCAAAACGACCCAGTACGAGAAGTAGTCATAACTTTCTAAAACCGTCTCGAACAAGTCAGACTTCAACCATTAAACTTGCCCGTTTTACACGATAGACTTTCTTGTCGCAATTAACTACGCGAGACAAACGAGTCCGTTTTAGCGCTGCGGCGTTTTATTCATGCACTGACATCTGACCTATCACTCATGGATTTTAATGAGTCTAAGGTATGTTGTAGAGGGACCTGTTCTGAGTACCCGGCTAGAGGCGACAGCCCCTGGTTCCCGGCAAAATTGAGGTTAAAGTTTTATTCATACCTGCTTTACCTGTAACGGTAATCCCATTTCGACTAAGTAAGCGTAGCGCAGCGCCAAATGTTCATAGCTATCATCCTCGCGGTACGGGATCCAATCCTGCCTTTGTACTTTTCCTTTTTTTCCATTTCATAGTACAGAATATCATCAAATAGTGTACACAGCTGCGGAAGGGTTCCAAATACAGTCGAAAGTACTCATCTCTAATTTTCGCTGGATTATTTAATCAATATCGACCAATCTGACTGTCAGTACCATTCAACATACAACAGATCCCTTGCGGCACAACGAGTGAAAATCGTCACAGTGCAGAAGAAACGCTTACAAGATTAGTGATCTCTTCGCAGCACAATACACTATAATTGCGTCAGGAAAGATATTCCCTTTCGTTTTCTTTTGTAGGCCAGAATTATCCGGTAATTTGGTCGGATTGTTCGTAAAGGAGTTAGCGGATTGATCCATAAATTTAAAAAAAAAAATTATTTTCAGCTGCACGAAACCAGGTAAGTTCAAGAAAGTGCTTTACAAAGAGTTTTTCAAATCCGTCATTCTTCCGTGCGTGGAACAAGAAAAAATTCGTTACATTTTACGTACTTGAGGAGGGCGGACTAATTAGACAATTTAAGACCAAGTTTTTGCAGATAAAAGAAAAGCGTGCTCCTGCACCGTCGAAAAATTATCCCATCCAAATGTATCCCACTTTGCCAACCTTGTATGTTTGTTTTTACAGGCCGGTTACATTTTCACGAGAAAAATTCAAAACTGCTAAAGACTAATAGAGAATATTCATCTTTTGGACCCTCAGATCTTCTCTTTCTTTCTCTTTTTGCAGTTAAATTAATGTGTTAACTCGCCGATGAAATTCACATTTACATCGTCTGATTTGTAGATGACACGCTATCAGTGCAGGTCGCCATACAGTTGGTCCTGCAAAACCATATAACCTAAAATCCCTGTATGAAGCAAAACCAACAAAAACACTCTTTAGGTCTCACTTTGTTAGATCAGTTACAACCTACAATATGCTCATTTTTTACAGTTTTCAGTAAATAAAAACCCACTGATGATGGCATAGATGTGCTGAAACATGTTTGGACAAAAAGAAACAACAGTGTGCTTGCAAAAAGGCGGAACCCATATCATGTAACTAATAGAGAAATAGCTTCGAAGGGAGACTCCACTAAAGTAGATTCCTTAATTCTGCAACAGTTTTCTTGTTTTGTTTTTTCTTTTTTTTTACTGCTTTCACAAGGATAATCAAATAAGCGTGGTTCGCAACGAAGTTTCTTGAAGAAACAACACTCTTTTTGAATTTAAATGAACTGTGTTTTCCGGTATCGCTTCTAAAAAATTCGTGTGCCTGTAAGGCACTGGCTTTAATTAAATGTGTTTCGTCTCTACGAATTTGTGTTTCGGTCGCTTCTACGTTAAATACCATCCAGAATTCTCTTCTAGCACGACAAGCGATACAGAGCAAAACGGTTGTTTAATTTGAAGTAAGTTTGCTGTAATGATTGATTTATTAATGAAATTACCACGGCGAAAACGACTATTTTTAAGTAACTTTGCATGAAATATGATATTTAATGATATTCTGTACGGTAAAATTGAAGAAAGTGAATGGTGGCTATAATTTCGCACCCTACAAGCACTCATCTATATACTATACCATGATTTACAACTGGAATTAGATATCATTTGATGGGTTGTACATCGTATATTTGAATATTTAAAAAATCTGACATTGTCACGTACACCTCGTAAATAGTTGTTAACGCTTATTGTATGAAAAGTGATGGACTTTATTATCAATACGGCATAATGAATGATTGCCTATACTAGCAGAGGTTGGAGCGCCAGTGGAAATGAAACGACAGGCGTAACTCAGGCTCTGGATGGAGAAGCCCGCACAGTTGTGCTGGTCTGCTTAACACAGGAAGTATCCCAAGACGGACGGTTGGCGCACCTGAGCGCTGAAGCACAATATAGCGGCGGCCGGCCGGTGTTGTAGCGGTGTCGGAAGGATAACCGGATAATACACTCCTGGAAATTGAAATAAGAACACCGTGAATTCATTGTCCCAGGAAGGGGAAACTTTATTGACACATTCCTGGGGTCAGATACATCACATGATCACACTGACAGAACCACAGGCACATAGACACAGGCAACAGAGCATGCACAATGTCGGCACTAGTACAGTGTATATCCACCTTTCGCAGCAATGCAGGCTGCTATTCTCCCATGGAGACGATCGTAGAGATGCTGGATGTAGTCCTGTGGAACGGCTTGCCATGCCATTTCCACCTGGCGCCTCAGTTGGACCAGCGTTCGTGCTGGACGTGCAGACCGCGTGAGACGACGCTTCATCCAGTCCCAAACATGCTCAATGGGGGACAGATCCGGAGACCTTGCTGGCCAGGGTAGTTGACTTACACCTTCTAGAGCACGTTGGGTGGCACGGGATACATGCGGACGTGCATTGTCCTGTTGGAACAGCAAGTTCCCTTGCCGGTCTAGGAATGGTAGAACGATGGGTTCGATGACGGTTTGGATGTACCGTGCACTATTCAGTGTCCCCTCGACGATCACCAGTGGTGTACGGCCAGTGTAGGAGATCGCTCCCCACACCATGATGCCGGGTGTTGGCCCTGTGTGCCTCGGTCGTATGCAGTCCTGACTGTGGCGCTCACCTGCACGGCGCCAAACACGCATACGACCATCATTGGCACCAAGGCAGAAGCGTCTCTCATCGCTGAAGACGACACGTCTCCATTCGTCCCTCCATTCACGCCTGTCGCGACACAACTGGAGGCGGGCTGCACGATGTTGGGGCGTGAGCGGACGACGGCCTAACGGTGTGCGGGACCGTAGCCCAGCTTCATGGAGACGGTTGCGAATGGTCCTCGCCGATACCCCAGGAGCAACAGTGTCCCTAATTTGCTGGGAAGTGGCGGTGCGGTCCCCTACGGCACTGCGTAGGATCACGGTTCACGTCCACGCTGTCGCGGCATGCTACCAGTGTTAAAGACTGCGATGGAGCTCCGTATGCCACGGCAAACTGGCTGACACTGACGGCGGCGGTGCACAAATGCTGCGCAGCTAGCGCCATTCGACGGCCAACACCGCGGTTCCTGGTGTGTCCGCTGTGCCGTGCGTGTGATCATTGCTTGTACAGCCCTCTCGCAGTGTCCGGAGCAAGTATGGTGGGTCTGACACACCGGTGTCAATGTGTTCTTTTTCCATTTCCAGGAGTGTACTTCGGAAACTCTGAAAATCTTGGACGCCAGAGAGAGGAACGATGAAGAATTACCTCGGAAATCACGCAGGCTGGGTTATTTCCAAGGATTTTTACTTTGAGAAGCGTACCATTGTATGAATTCCTAATTAATGGGTATGGATTCCTAATTAACGGGTATAGGCACTTCCTCGCAAACTTTCTG
This sequence comes from Schistocerca cancellata, assembly GCF_023864275.1. Taxonomy (NCBI): domain Eukaryota; kingdom Metazoa; phylum Arthropoda; class Insecta; order Orthoptera; family Acrididae; genus Schistocerca; species Schistocerca cancellata. The sequence goes on from NC_064632.1 coordinate 105,242,853, forward strand.
CGCTGGACGACAAAAGTCTAAAATATGGTTGGTCGGCGTTCGGAAGAATCTGTAGTGAGGGAGAATATTCCGTGGTTTCGAGAATATCATTCGCCTTCTGCAGTTACAAGGGATGGGAGCCGAGCTTTGCTGGGAAGCCAGCGGTGGAGAGAATGTCTTCCGTTTTGAGCACCCATGTTTGACGGTCGCTCAGTATCAGCTTTGTTGCTACAGATGAACTTACTGTCTTTGCGCTCAGAAGATTTTATAGTTAGAACGGTTAGGCAATGTACTGTTGCGAACTTATACTATTCTAGACCTGGCCTCCGGGTAGGGAGTCGTCGTTGAGTACGCAGCATTCAATGATTGAGAGCACTTCTTCTGCCTATACTCACGTTGAGACGTTATCTGAACTCCGTCCTTGTGTCTGGGAGTTCGCGTTTCTCGTCTGTAGAACACAGAGACGAGAAGACAGTATTAGATTATACTAGTCAGAGGACCGTGTGCCGGCCGTGGTGGCCAAGCGGTTAAAGGCGCTACAGTCTGGAACCGCGCGGCCGCTACGGTCGCAGGTTCGAATCCTGCCTCGGGCATGGATGTGTGAGATGTCCTTAGGTTAGTTAGGTTTAAGTAGTTCTAAGTTCTAGGGGACTGATGACCTTAGAAGTTAAGTCCCATAGTGCTCAGAGCCATTTGAACCATTTAGAGGACCGTGATCTGCCGTCCTAGTCTTTGAATGAGGGTTTTTTTATATTTTGTGGCTGGAGTTGTTCCATCGTCGCAGACGTGTACTAGAACCACCACTCCGATGCACCGGACGCAGTACATACGGTGATATTGCTAATTGCTTCGGCTTATTAGGGCTATAAAGCTAAACAGCTGTGATCACGTAAATTTTATTTCCACTGAGGTTGCACACCACTGTAGATCATCCATGAAAGTAGTGTCTTCTAGTGTCTGGTACGTAGATGATGTCAGTCATCTCGCGTTATTTATATTGGATCATTTAGCCATAAAAAGGGGCATATTTGGGCAATTGATCAATAATATTACTTAGGAAATTCATTTGTATCTCTTTATGTCCATGGACATTGATATATAAACATTTGTAATATATAAAGGGGTTTTAATCTATAATAAATGCATAAGCAGAAACAACATTTATCATTTAGTAGTTACTAGTTCCCTTACTCATTCATTTATGTTTATTATGTAGTTTATATGTCAAAGAGCAAGAAGGTAGAAATAATATCACGATTAAGAGATCCTAAGACGTGTCTCAGAGGGTAGTCAGACAGGGATAAATGTTCATTTTCGCGCCGGCTTGTGTGGCCGTGCGGTTCTAGGCGCTTCAGCCTGGAACCGCGTGACCGCTACGGTCGCAGGTTCGAATCCTGCCTCGGGCATGGATGTGTGTGATGTCATTAGGTTAGTTAGGTTTAAGTAGTTCTCAGTTCTAGGGGACTGATGACCACAGATGTTAAGTCCCATATTGCTCAGAGCTATTTGAACCATTTTCATTTTCGCGTTCAGTATTTTTCGTTGCACACATTCATTTTTACACCCGCCTGGAGTAGCATCTTGGAAAAGAAATGAGAAAGTTCACAGGCTGGATTGGAACCTGTACCCAATACGTGAGGCTCGCTTGGTCGATATTTATTGATTAACGTTGCGGGTATGACACACGCATAAAACGACAACTTGATTTTCTCGGAAACTAGGGGCCTTCGCATAAAATGCTGATAGATAGAGACTGAGGTCAGATTGCTCTACGACATATTTAAGACTCATCGAAATCCGTGATAAACAGATCTGATGGTCTCCATGTGAGTCTCGTCTGTCTTGAGTGATCATTTTCGCTTGTACTTAAGCGCCAAAAGTAATATAAGTAGGCTGTTTAGGTTTTTATGTCGGTAACGCTACGTAGCGCCCTGTATGAAAATCACTGGCTGTGCTGTGTGCGGTCTGTGGCTGGTTTGCATTTTGGGAATATTCGCTATTGTAGTGTTGGGCACTTGGATGTGAACAGCGCGTAGCGTTGCTCAGTTGGAGGTGAGCCGCCAGCATTGGTGGATGTGGGAAGAGAGATGGCAGAGTTTTGAGAGCGGACGATCTGGTCGTGTGTCCGTAAAAACCGAAATTTGTAAGACTGGATGTCATGAAATGATATATATATATATATATAATGACTTTTCAACACTATTAAGGTAAATACATCGTTTGTTCTCTATCAAAATCTTTCATTTTCTAACTATATGTCTATCAGTAATTATGCCTTCAGTAGTTTGAATCTTTTATTTAGCTGGCAGTAGTGGCGCTCGCTGTATTGCAATAGTTCGAGTAACGAAGATTTTTGTGAGGTAAGTGATTCATGAAGGGTATAGGTTATTGTTAGTCAGGGCTATTCTTTTGTAGGGATTATTAAAAGTCAGATGACGTTGCGCTAAAATATTGTATGTCAGTTTAGAAATGAACAGAATAAGTAAAGAGAAAACTGTCAGAGTACGTTCAGTTTTGCTAAGTTGTTTGAAAATCAAATAACGTAGAGGTTTACCAGCACAGTAATTCATAAATTTTTCTAAGGGGATGTTTCAGTAAGTGTGTTGTGCTACTGTGCATTTGGCAGGTAAAAGGTGAAAGTGAAGTTATGAAGGACTATCCTTCTCAAGAAAAATCTATAAAAAAACATGATGAAAGAAGGAATGACAATACAATTTATTAATGGCCAAAGCAAAATTCATTTTGGAAGTTGTTGTCAAAGGTCGGGTGGTAAATTCTCTACACACCTGAGAACTGAAAAAATAAGAAAACTGTTTTAGAAACATTTCGAAACACATACATCTATTTGCTCGAGAAAATGTACTTGCAAATACATCAAAAGAATCAGAAACGCAGAAAACAGAACATTTTTATTTTATCCTTCCTATCTTGTTTTCTTGTTAAGTGCCAAATAACATAGAATATTATTTTCTTATAAAATAATTCTGACTTTTTCATTGGTAAAATAATTGTAATGTTATTAAACATGTTTACCTATTTCCGTAAACACCTTTTTGCATTCAGATATTTCTTCTCTTGTAGGAGAGCAGTAAAACTATCAGGACCTCAGTGTGGCACGAAAACAAAGCAAACAACATAGTGAAGATTAAGAAGACACGAAAGCACAAAATCCGTATGTTTAAGAGGAGTGAGCTCAGCCAGAATACGTTAACTTCCCGCGTTATCACACGCCGCAACAATCCCGTTTCTCCGCATGCGCATTTCGCAGCATAGGAAATGGAGAACTCTACACTCGTCTGTAGATCATTGACGTCATAGACACACTCGCGACGTGGTTGGCTGGCGATTTACGCGCAGGCAATAAAGGCGTGCGCCCTTCGAGTAGTCTACAGGGTGGTTTTAATTAAACTTTCGCTACTTGAGCCACTGCAGACTGAAAACTGTTTACCGAATAGATACTCAATTCTGTAGTAATGGCGCTCAGACTGTAATCTGCATGATCCTCATTCTTACTAGTGTTACTGACAAGACTTGCCATAGCTCTGCTGCTCTTCGCGAGTAACGGCGCCTTAAAGGGATACGGAGATATTCTCTTTCCTACAGTACAACACGTTTTCCCTTCGATGGGTGACTCAGCGGAGACAAGGCTGTAGAAGCCTGCTTTTAGATTGCACAAGAAGTGCCCCACCTGGCCGTCATTCTGGAAATACCTCTTCTTCAGAAGAAAGACAAAGAACGGAACGGTCGCTGTCTAAGGAGAATACGGGCGGTCACACAAAGCAGCAGCATATTGACTCTGTCTTGCGTAGCATGAGTGGAGCAAGGACAGGCCCTTCGACGACTTGCGCCCCGATCCTTCATCTTGACAGCCTACTCGTCATGAGATTTCCGCAGCATTATCCCGTGATGATTTTCCACTTAAGAGCATAGCCTCTCATCACTACACCACGGCGATCCCAAAAGACAAAGAGATGGTCTACCTCTACCACTTCGGCGCCACGTCTCTGCCACCTACCCGCTGCGCCACGTAACGCTACGTTTTGCCGTACACTTCCCTCGGCTCGGCATAGGTTGTTGAAGCGTTGTTTTCTTCAAAGCAAGAAACGAATTACCACACGACGCACCACTTTACCAACAGACTGCTTTCTCTAGCGGAGTTCAAATGGTTCAAATGGCTCTGAGCACTATGGGACTTAACTTCCAAGGTCATCAGTCCCCTAGAGCTACTTAAACCTAACTAACCTAAGGACATCACACACATCCGTGCCCGAGGCAGGATTCGAACCTGCGACCGTAGCGGTCGCACGGTTCCAGACTGTAGCACCTAGAACCGCTCGGCCACTCCGGCGGCTCTAGCGGGTAGTAGCATACTGTGCCACGGGAATTCCAATATTCCAATGTGTACCAGATCTGCAGACGTGTACTGACAAAAAATAAATAAATAAATTACGTAACTTACACTCCTGGAAATAGAAAAAAGAACACATTGACACCGGTGTGTCAGACCCACCATACTTGCTCCGGACACTGCGAGAGGGCTGTACAAGCAATGATCACACGCACGGCACAGCGGACACACCAGGAACCGCGGTGTTGGCCGTCGAATGGCGCTAGCTGCGCAGCATTTGTGCACCGCCGCCGTCAGTGTCAGCCAGTTTGCCGTGGCATACGGAGCTCCATCGCAGTCTTTAACACTGGTAGCATGCCGCGACAGCGTGGACGTGAACCGTATGTGCAGTTGACGGACTTTGAGCGAGGGCGTATAGTGGGCATGCGGGAGGCCGGGTGGACGTACCGCCGAATTGCTCAACACGTGGGGCGTGAGGTCTCCACAGTACATCGATGTTGTCGCCAGTGGTCGGCGGAAGGTGCACGTGCCCGTCGACCTGGGACCGGACAGCAGCGACGCACGGATGCACGCCAAGACCGTAGGATCCTACGCAGTGCCGTAGGGGACCGCACCGCCACTTCCCAGCAAATTAGGGACACTGTTGCTCCTGGGGTATCGGCGAGGACCATTCGCAACCGTCTCCATGAAGCTGGGCTACGGTCCCGCACACCGTTAGGCCGTCGTCCGCTCACGCCCCAACATCGTGCAGCCCGCCTCCAGTGGTGTCGTGACAGGCGTGAATGGAGGGACGAATGGAGACGTGTCGTCTTCAGCGATGAGAGTCGCTTCTGCCTTGGTGCCAATGACAGTCGTATGCGTGTTTGGCGCCGTGCAGGTGAGCGCCACAATCAGGACTGCATACGACCGAGGCACACAGGGCCAACACCCGGCATCATGGTGTGGGGAGCGATCTCCTACACTGGCCGTACACCACTGGTGATCGTCGAGGGGACACTGAATAGTGCACGGTACATCCAAACCGTCATCGAACCCATCGTTCTACCATTCCTAGACCGGCAAGGGAACTTGCTGTTCCAACAGGACAATGCACGTCCGCATGTATCCCGTGCCACCCAACGTGCTCTAGAAGGTGTAAGTCAACTACCCTGGCCAGCAAGATCTCCGGATCTGTCCCCCATTGAGCATGTTTGGGACTGGATGAAGCGTCGTCTCACGCGGTCTGCACGTCCAGCACGAACGCTGGTCCAACTGAGGCGCCAAGTGGAAATGGCATGGCAAGCCGTTCCACAGGACTACATCCAGCATCTCTACGATCGTCTCCATGGGAGAATAGCAGCCTGCATTGCTACGGAAGGTGGATATACACTGTACTAGTGCCGACATTGTGCATGCTCTGTTGCCTGTGTCTATGTGCCTGTGGTTCTGTCAGTGTGATCATGTGATGTATCTGACCCCAGGAATGTGTCAATAAAGTTTCCCCTTCCTGGGACAATGAATTCACGGTGTTCTTATTTCAATTTCCAGGAGTGTATTTTCTCGAGGCTATGATTAAAACTTTAAGATTACCTCTCGTATCAATCAAGGATTACCATAAAATCTATCGCACTCCTTGAATAAAGAAACGAATGCCTCGGCAGCAGTCATATTTTCCGGCATTGTGGACTCTTTCTGTTTGTATGAATATTTATACACAGTTTAATCCGTTTGACGCATCCTGTTGCAGCCTGTCATATTTCTACCTCTTTCCTCTACCCATTTTCTTCATCTCTTGACTCCGTCACTTTGTTGGCGTTCATACCGTTTTACCAGTTGGATTTCACAGCAAATCTCCTATGGACATTGATTGTCTTCAAACCTATTTCCAGAAACAGGACATATATTGTCTTTTTATTTTATCTGGGACTGTCACCTCCACTCTCTTTCTTATATTTACTCCCTTCTCTTTCGTCTAAGCCGCGCGTGATTAGCCGAGCGGTCTTAGGCGCTGCAGTCATGGACTTTGCGGCTGGTCCCGGCAGAGGTTCGAGTCCTCCCTCGGGCATGGGTGTGTGTGTTTGTCCTTAGGATAATTTAGGTTAAGTAGTGTGTAAGCTTAGGGACTGATGACCTTTGCAGTTAAGTCCCATAAGATTTCACATACATGTGAACATTTCTTCCGTATAATAATAAATCACACAGTAGATTCTCATGACAAATCCACTTTTGCAGGAAACAAAACTGCACCTCAGGCATAGTGTCCTTCATTAATAACGCTTCTAATTTCGAAGGATCAATGCTCCATCTTCAAGAATATGTACAACACAGTTATATCGCTGGAAAAATCCATTCATTCATTAACAGTGAGCTGTTGTAGTTAACGTCACTGCTTTACCTTCAGTTCTTATTTTCAGTTGTTAACACCTTTCACTGACATTTCACAATAACAGTTTGTAGCTTTTCTGCAAATTACGTGATCCTCGCTGTACACAGGTGGAACTCGCCGGTTTTTGATTGCACTAGTCGGCGTCACCACAATCCCAGCAGGATGTCACAGAGACAGGTGGTCTGCTGTACGCAGGCACCCGCATGGTGAGGTCGATACTCTGCCCTGCCCCTGACCTTTAAATGAAACACAGTTTGCTTCGTAACATAGCAGTCACTCGCAGTCACTCAAGAGAACGTACCTACACTGTAAAATTCTTGTGACCAGAAACTTCTCAGTGCCTTCAAGAAATGTCAGTGTTTAAAAGTATCTACGCAGCCAAACATCAAAACTGCAACACCACGTAGACAGCATGCAACAGACATCTTATTGGCATGAAATCCACTACATGACTCGATTTAAAAATTATCAGTGTTTCGAGGCTACCTCGAAAAATAGATAGGAGTAATGTCATCTACACTCAAACGGAAAAAAAGACGCAACACGGAGGAAATCGGCAGATGTGATGTGCATCTACAGAAAAACATATTATTACAGTTTCAGAAAAATTCAATGATTTGTTCAAGAGAAAGAGCTTCACAGACTGGGCAAGTCATTAATGCTTTGGTCCACTTCTGACTCTAGTGTAAGCAGTTATTCGGATTGGCATTCATTGATAGAGTTGTTGAATGTCCTCCTTAGGGATGTTGTTGGTGTCGTCTTCAGTCTAGAGACTGATTTGTTGCAGCTCTCCATGCTACTCCAACCTGTGCAAGCTTCTTCATCTCCCAGTACCTACTGCAACCTACATCCTTCTGAATCTGCTTATTGTACTCATCTCTTGGTCTCCCTCTACGATTTTTACCCTCCCCGCTGCCCTCAAATACTGAATTGGTGATCCCTTTATGCCTCAGAATATGCCCTACCAACCGATCCCTTCTTCTAGTCAAGTTGTGCCATAAACTTCTCTTCTCCCCAATTCTATTCAATACCTCCTCATTAGTTATGTGATCTACCCATCTAACCTTCAGCATTCTTCTGTAGCACCACATTTCGAAAGCTTCTATTCTCTTCTTGTCCAGACTATTTATCGTCCACGTTTCACTTCCATACATAGCCACACTCCATACAAATACTTTCAGAAACGACTTCCTGACACTTAAATCTATACTCGATGTTAACAAATTTCTCTTCTTCAGAAACGCTTTCCTTGCTATTGCCAATCTACATTTTATATCCTCTCTACTTCGACCATCATCAGTTATAGTTACTACTTTAAGCGTCTCATTTCCTAATCTAATACGCTCAGCGTCACCCGATTGTATCCTTAGGGATATCGAGCCAAATTCTGCCCAATTGACGCATGATATCGTCAAAATCCCGACCTGGCATTACCTGCCCGTGACGCTCCAGACGGTCTTAACTGGAGGGAGATGCTGGCCATTATTTCGGACGCTAGAAACAGAGGCACTCCCAGGAACGAAGACAATTTAGTGAATATTTGACCGTCCGCCATCCTGATTCCACAATGGACCAACAGAGAGCATCCTTTGATTTTTACCCTCCCCGCTGCCCTCAATTACTAAATTGGTGATCCCTTGATGCCTCAGATGATGTCCTACCAACCGATCCCTTCTTCTAGTCAAGGTGTGCCACAAATTTCTCTTCTCCCTAATTCTAATCGTAAAGTATTGCTCTTATTGTAAAATCATGCGCAGTAAAGGATGGATATTACGTTCTCTGCGACAGTGTCGCAAACTTCTGTCCGGACGTCACGAGAACAGGTTTCACAAACGTCTACCCTATTATACCAAATGTAAACTAACACGAAAATTCGTGTACGGATCTTGTTTACCCGTGAACTTCAGTCTGTGCTCTGCTGTTGTAGCAATCAGATAACATGCGCGTAAACCTATTAAGACATTCACAATATATGACACAGTCGAAAAAGGGAATATCATTTATAGCGAACGTCGCCGAACTATCAGAGCAGCAGTTCGGTTGTGTGCTGAAGAGTGTCCAGATTGTGCCAAGCACTCACCATCTGTCTTTTCAAACATTTTACGAAGAAGTTCTAGGAAATTGAATTGTGGAGAATAAAATATGCCAATGATAGAGAAAAGCAGAAGATATGAAATTAACATTTAAGCAGCAGTAACACAGAATGCAAATGTCGCTAAGAGGCATCTCGGAAGTACGAGAGGGGTCAATCAGAGTGTTCTGCGAACACTACACTACATAGCATTTAATCCTCTTCACATTTCGCTGCGACTACAGCTTCACAGCAATGACTTCCAAACTGGTCACAGTTATCCGAATGTTATCAGCGAAAAGTACAAAGCGATGCAGCATATCTATGCAAAATTTTGGTTAAGGAAGAAGCGTCTTTTGCAAACCATAGGCGAGTCAGTTTTCGCAATGTGCACTAATCTTCAACTGCAAATCCACCTTTACTCAAAGAAGTGGATAAAAACAACGCTCTTGGTCTATCAACGTTTGGTGCGTATTTTTCAAGACCAGCGTCACTGGTCTCTGTTTTACTGATGGGAATCTAGATACACTGAAGTATATCGAGTTCCTAAGCTATACTGTTGGCGTAGTTAATGGAAGACATCCCACTGGACATAAGGTAATCAGTGTGGTACCAACACGACGAATGTCCCTTCCTTTTCGCTTATCTCATGACATACCCTTTCAAGGGAACATTTGGAAAACACAGGAACGGTCGTTCAGGGAACACAAAATGGTTTGCACGATCACCATACTTCCATCTGTCGCGAAAATTAAAACAAGAGATCTTTTAGGAAGCACTGTCTACTACCAAAGGCATGTACACTCCTGGAAATTGAAATAAGAACACCGTGAATTCATTGTCCCAGGAAGGGGAAACTTTATTGACACATTCCTTGGGTCAGATACATCACATGATCACACTGACAGAACCACAGGCACATAGACACAGGCAACAGAGCATGCACAATGTCGGCACTAGTACAGTGTATATCCACCTTTCGCAGCAATGCAGGCTGCTATTCTCCCATGGAGACGATCGTAGAGATGCTGGATGTAGTCCTGTGGAACGGCTTGCCATGCCATTTCCACCTGGCACCTCAGTTGGACCAGCGTTCGTGCTGGACGTGCAGACCGCGTGAGACGACGCTTCATCCAGTCCCAAACATGCTCAATGGGGGACAGATCCGGAGATCTTGCTGGCCAGGGTAGTTGACTTACACCTTCTAGAGCACGTTGGGTGGCACGGGATACATGCGGACGTGCGTTGTCCTGTTGGAACAGCAAGTTCCCTTGCCGGTCTAGGAATGGTAGAACGATGGGTTCGATGACGGTTTGGATGTACCGTGCACTATTCAGTGTCCCCTCGACGATCACCAATCGTGTACGGCCAGTGTAGGAGATCGCTCCCCACACCATGATGCCGGGTGTTGGCCCTGTGTGCCTCGGTCGTATGCAGTCCTGATTGTGGCGCTCACCTGCACGGCGCCAAACACGCATACGACCATCATTGGCACCAAGGCAGAAGCGACTCTCATCGCTGAAGACGACACGTCTCCATTCGTCCCTCCATTCACGCCTGTCGCGACACCACTGGAGGCGGGCTGCACGATGTTGGGGCGTGAGCGGAAGACGGCCTAACGGTGTGCGGGACCGTAGCCCAGCTTCATGGAGACGGTTGCGAATGGTCCTCGCCGATACCCCAGGAGCAACAGTGTCCCTAATTTGCTGGGAAGTGGCGGTGCGGTCCCCTACGGCACTGCGTAGGATCCTACGGTCTTGGCGTGCATCCGTGCGTCGCTGCGGTCCGGTCCCAGGTCGACGGGCACGTGCACCTTCCGCCGACCACTGGCGACAACATCGATGTACTGTGGAGACCTCACGCCCCACGTGTTGAGCAATTCGGCGGTACGTCCACCCGGCCTCCCGCATGCCCACTATACGCCCTCGCTCAAAGTCCGTCAACTGCACATACGGTTCACGTCCACGCTGTCGCGGCATGCTACCAGTGTTAAAGACTGCGATGGAGCTCCGTATGCCACGGCAAACTGGCTGACACTGACGGCGGCAGTGCACAAATGCTGCACAGCTAGCGCCATTCGACGGCCAACACCGCGGTTCCTGGTGTGTCCGCTGTGCCGTGCGTGTGATCATTGCTTGTACAGCCCTCTCGCAGTGTCCGGAACAAGTATTTTGGGTCTGACACACCGGTGTCAATGTGTTCTTTTTTCCATTTCCAGGAGTGTAGTTCAAAAATGTGTGTGAAATCTTATGGGACTTAACTGCTATGGTCATCAGTCCCAAAGCTTACACACTACTTAACCTAAATTATCCTAAAGACAAACACACACACACATGTCCTAGGGAGGACTCGAACCCCCGCCGGGACCAGCCACACAGTCCATGACTGCAGGCATGTAGTGTCTTGTAACATGGGACTACGCTGCCGCTAACTACATATGATATTCAACGACCACCGAATCAATTTACGACGTGTAACGATGCTCAAGATCAACATTTTGAGCACTTGGTACGACAGCCGTGACAATAAACACATGAATCGTACCTGAGTCACACGTCTGTTTACATTCGCTATAATAGCGCAGATGGCGGGGACGGTGGTTTGTGACGGTGTTACCTTGATACTATTTGATCAAGTCAAATAGTTGTTATATCGTTGAAGTTCTCTTAGAAGCATCTTTCAAATGTCACAGAAAAAGTATCGAGGTCCATTAGAAAAAAAAAACGAAGTCGGTGTCGTTATTCGGCGAATATAAACGATAAAAATTACTTTCTAATGTCAGGAAATTCTACATGTTATCCGCTATAACTTGGCGATAAACGCACCTCGATATATTTATTCATCTCGGATGCATGTGGGATGGCCTGTCTTAGTTGCCTCGCCCTGTATATACAGGGTTTTTGACTATTATTGGTACAAACGAAAGTAGCAAGTATAGAACAATGAAACAAACAAATAATCCAAATAAACAAGGATCTCAACTGCATATAAGTTGCTGAATATTAACACATTGTAACCTCCCCACAAAAAAATATAAAAATATAAATGAACCAAGTGTAACCTCTCCTCGGAAATAAGAATTAAATGAATTTTAAATTTTGTAACCTCTGAACAAAATTGGCTCCCATTTATAATCTCTGTGCAGAAATGCATTCACATTTAATGTTCCCACAAAATTCTTTTCTCATTTAATGTTAAGTTCGAAACAGAAAAATTCCTAAACACCAAAATAAATAAAAAAATTCAGTAACCTGGTAAATTTTATGACGACAGCAGCGCTGCGCCACGGCCCTGTATTCTGAATAAAAAAAGCAAAAATTCTTACCTCAATAAAAACTGCGAATATATCTGCTCTTACCTAAAAAATTTTCGGCACAGCTCCGTGCAATGCTGGCCTATGCTTTGTGATTCGTGAAAGGAATGATAATGCATTGGATAAAATCTTTAAATTGAAATGAAATTACTTTATATCATAAAAATTATTATTGGGGCATTTTTTAAAAAGAAATTGGATGACAGTGAACATACATTACAAGATATGCGCAAGGCTGCTTCTTTACCTTCTACAACAATACTCATCCTCCAGAGTCCCGACCAGAGCAGACTGCCGACACGCGCCGACTACCGCCGACTACTGCCGACTCACACAAACTACTGCAGACTACTGTCGACTCACGCAGACTACTGAAGACTAACTACATACTGCTCTCTGGTCAGAGATTCTCTCTCCTATGCCTTGCCTGTTGCAGGCAGCGCATATAGCGCATACCTCTTACAACATGTTCATTTGAAGGCAGGTACCAGTAGGTCTCCTAAACCATGCTCGTATGCATTCATAAATCTCAGCTGTGTTCCGAATGCATTGACAGTCATTCACAATCCATTACTGGGGTTCATCGACACAGCGTTGGAATACACAAAAATTTTTCAATATCCCCACACAAAAAATTTCCAATGGGTTCAAAAGGTAGTCCATTCGAAAGTGTGCATTTGTGAAATCAAAATCTGCTGCCAGGTGGTACCAACCATTGTACTGTAACACTCTGTGATCCTCCTTGTTGTGCTGTCCACTAGCTGGTCGAAACATTACTACTCAAGCCTGTTTCCCTCTTCCATTGTGTCCCTCGTGACGTCCGGTGAGTGAGCGAGAAGACTTCCTGCGGCGACCCACTGCAAATTTCGACGGGTCCCAAGCATATTCAATCGGGTACATGTCAACTGAAACCGCAGCTCACTCCATTTTGATTCTTTACCTCCTGTAGGAATGTGTCCACGATGTCCTCGTGCATTATTTTCTTGAAAGACAAACCCGTCGCCGAACCTTTTACTGGAGGGATGGACGATAGATTCGAGGGTTCTGTCCGAATACTACACAGCCCTCAAATTACCCTCCGTAGCGATGACAAACGGCAGGCTCTATACATGATACTCGCACAAAACATTAAAGATAGCCTCCATACTAAACACTTAGGACTCCAGGCACGAGCAGTGTTTTGGTATCTGTACACCTCCAGGCCTTCTACGACGGTCATCAGGTGTCAGACAAATCGTACAGTCAATGAAGAGGTCACTTATTCTGGCTCCGTTTCAGGTGCTACCAAACCAATTTACACTCCTGGAAATGGAAAAAAGAACACATTGACACCGGTGTGTCAGACCCACCATACTTGCTCCGGACACTGCGAGAGGGCTGTACAAGCAATGATCACACGCACGGCACAGCGGACACACCAGGAAACGCGGTGTTGGCCGTCGAATGGCGCTAGCTGCGCAGCATTTGTGCACCGCCGCCGTCAGTGTCAGCCAGTTTGCCGTGGCATACGGAGCTCCATCGCAGTCTTTAACACTGGTAGCATGCCGCGACAGCGTGGACGTGAACCGTATGTGCAGTTGACGGACTTTGAGCGAGGGCGTATAGTGGGCATGCGGGAGGCCGGGTGGACGTACCGCCGAATTGCTCAACACGTGGGGCGTGAGGTCTCCACAGTACATCGATGTTGTCGCCAGTGGTCGGCGGAAGGCGCACGTGCCCGTCGACCTGGGACCGGACCACAGCGACGCACGGATGCACGCCAAGACCGTAGGATCCTACGCAGTGCCGTAGGGGACCGCACCGCCACTTCCCAGCAAATTAGGGACACTGTTGCTCCTGGGGTATCGGCGAGGACCATTCGCAACTGTCTCCATGAAGCTGGGCTACGGCCCCGCACACCGTTAGGCCGTCTTCCGCTCACGCCCCAACATCGTGCAGCCCGCCTCCAGTGGTGTCGCGACAGGCGTGAATGGAGGGACGAATGGAGACGTGTCGTCTTCAGCGATGAGAGTCGCTTCTGCCTTGGTGCCAATGATGGTCGTATGCGTGTTTGGCGCCGTGCAGGTGAGCGCCACAATCAGGACTGCATACGACCGAGGCACACAGGGCCAACACCCGGCAACATGGTGTGGGGAGCGATCTCCTACACTGGCCGTACACCACTGGTGATCGTCGAGGGGACACTGAATAGTGCACGGTACATCCAAACCGTCATCGAACCCATCGTTCTACCATTCCTAGACCGGCAAGGGAACTTGCTGTTCCAACAGGACAATGCACGTCCGCATGTATCCCGTGCCACCCAACGTGCTCTAGAAGGTGTAAGTCAACTACCCTGGCCAGCAAGATCTCCGGAACTGTCCCCCATTGAGCATGTTTGGGACTGGATGAAGCGTCGTCTCACGCGGTCTGCACGTCCAGCACGAACGCTGGTCCAACTGAGGCGCTAGGTGGAAATGGCATGGCAAGCCGTTCCACAGGACTACATCCAGCATCTCTACGATCGTCTCCATGGGAGAATAGCAGCCTGCATTGCTGCGAAAGGTGGATATACACTGTACTAGTGCCGACATTGTGCATGCTCTGTTGCCTGTGTCTATGTGCCTGTGGTTCTGTCAGTGTGATCATGTGATGTATCTGACCCCAGGAATGTGTCAATAAAGTTTCCCCTTCCTGGGACAATGAATTCACGGTGTTCTTATTTCAATTTCCAGGAGTGTATTTCGTGCACCATAGCTGTATAGGCTTGTTCTGCTGTTGGAAATAGATTCATAGAGATCAAAGTGATAGTGTGGAAAAGTTGCTTTCTATCTGAGTAGGCACAGCTCTCCCAAAAGAGACGGCGAGATCTTCTGTTACGCTCTTCGCAGAGCATCAACGAACCATAATTTGTATGTAGCGGTTAACAGCTGGTGGTGACAACTATCAGGCATCATGGCGCATGATGACAAAGGCCAATATAACACCGACCTTATAATGGTAAAGCCAATGAATAAAGTCTTACTGTAGCTACCGAGCCGCCATATCTTCCATTTCCAGGTCTTAAATTTTTTTCTGTCACAATAGTGGCTGAATGTTCGAATGATGCCGCTGCGGTGTCTTGAATGCGGCTAGCAATTTCCCATGCTGACTATCCTCGTCAGCACACAAACAATGCTAGAGGTGCTCAGAGATTGCGTGTTTCGAAATACGTCCAATCCTAAAGGTTTGGGATTTGTTTAAGAACTTTCAGCATTGCAGCGCGTCAGCAATCGCAAGTATCGAAATCATTATGAAAAATCTGCCTCGATTGCACAAACTATCTGGTGTTTACCTAGGTTTCAGCGTGGGTAACCACGCCTTCTTCAGAACAAACATAAAACAGCTTACCTAAATAGGCATAGTCAAAGGCTAAAATCAACACCTACAGCGGTAAGACCCCAAAATTTTTTTTACAAATACACGGTACATACACTCCTGGAAATTGAAATAAGAACACCGTGAATTCATTGTCCCAGGAAGGGGAAACTTTATTGACACATTCCTGGGGTCAGATACATCACATGATCACACTGACAGAACCACAGGCACATAGACACAGGCAACAGAGCATGCACAATGTCGGCACTAGTACAGTGTATATCCACCTTTCGCAGCAATGCAGGCTGCTATTCTCCCATGGAGACGATCGTAGAGATGCTGGATGTAGTCCTGTGGAACGGCTTGCCATGCCATTTCCACCTGGCGCCTCAGTTGGACCAGCGTTCGTGCTGGACGTGCAGACCGCGTGAGACAACGCTTCATCCAGTCCCAAACATGCTCAATGGGGGACAGATCCGGAGATCTTGCTGGCCAGGGTAGTGGACTTACACTTTCTAGAGCACGTTGGGTGGCACGGGATACATGCGGACGTGCATTGTCCTGTTGGAACAGCAAGTTCCCTTGCCGGTCAAGGAATGGTAGAACGATGGGTTCGATGACAGTTTGGATGTACCGTGCACTATTCAGTGTCCCCTCGACGATCACCAGTGGTGTACGGCCAGTGTAGGAGATCGCTCCCCACACCATGATGCCGGGTGTTGGCCCTGTGTGCCTCGGTCGTATGCAGTCCTGATTGTGGCGCTCACCTGCACGGCGCCAAACACGCATACGACCATCATTGGCACCAAGGCAGAAGCTACTCTCATCGCTGAAGACGACACGTCTCCATTCGTCCCTCCATTCACGCCTGTCGCGACACCACTGGAGGCGGGCTGCACGATGTTGGGGCGTGAGCGGAAGACGGCCTAACGGTGTGCGGGACCGTAGCCCAGCTTCATGGAGACGGTTGCGAATGGTCCTCGCCGATACCCCAGGAGCAACAGTGTCCCTAATTTGCTGGGAAGTGGCGGTGCGGTCCCCTACGGCACTGCGTAGGATGCTACGGTCTTGGCGTGCATCCGTGCGTCGCTGCGGTCCGGTCCCAGGTCGACGGGCACGTGCACTTTCCGCCGACCACTGGCGACAACATCGATGTACTGTGGAGACCTCACGCCCCACGTGTTGAGCAATTCGGCGGTACGTCCACCCGGCCTCCCGCATGCCCACTATACGCCCTCGCTCAAAGTCCGTCAACTGCACATACGGTTCACGTCCACGCTGTCGCGGCATGCTACCAGTGTTAAAGACTGCGATGGAGCTCCGTATGCCACGGCAAACTGGCTGACACTGACGGCGGCGGTGCACAAATGCTGCGCAGCTAGCGCCATTCGACGGCCAACACCGCGGTTCCTGGTGTGTCCCCTGTGCCGTGCGTGTGATCATTGCTTGTACAGCCCTCTCGCAGTGTCCGGAGCAAGTATGGTGGGTCTGACACACCGGTGTCAATGTGTTCTTTTTTCCATTTCCAGGAGTGTATGTTACTTATCTCAACCCTGTGTGTGCTGCCCCGCCCCAGCCAACGTACGATGGTCACAGGCTCTCCACCGAACTGAGGCACCGCAGGCTGGTCACGTGCGCGGCTGTCGAAATCACTGCGCATGCGCGCGGCCAGGAAACACTCTTCTTATGCATGGGAGCGGGATTACAAAGTTAACACGGATCGGGACCTAACTGATTGCCAAAAGTTGTCGCACAAATACCAAATTGAGCAAATGATAAAAGCGATGATGCGGGAACTAAGACATATTTAATAGCAACGCACGACAAACTTTGTGCACGGATGGTAAATCAGCCACAAGCTAATATGGAGGCCCTAGAATTAGGCAGAAATTACAACTAAACTAAAAAGATAGCTATGCTAAGGACATTATTGTTAACGGATAAAATGTGTGTTGCTATGTGCTATGTGTGTTGCTATTAAATATGTCTTAATTCCCGCATCATCGCTTTTATCATTTGCTCAATTTGCTACTTGTGCGACAACTTTTGGCAATCAGTTAGGTCCCGACCCGTGTTAACTTTGTAATCCCGCTCCCGTGCATAAGAAGAGTGTTTCCTGGCCCCGCGAATGTGCAGTGATTTCGACAGCCGCGCACGTGAGCAGCCTGCGGTGCTTCAGTTCGGTGGAGAGCCTGTGGCCATCGTAAGTTGGCTGGGGCGGGGCAGCACACACAGGGTTGAGATAAGTAACATTATTGACGTGGTACATATGTTCCCTGTATTTGTAAAAAAAAAATTACCTCTATAGGTGTTGATTTTAGCCTTTGACTGTGCCTATTTAGGCAAGCTGTTCTATATTTGTTCTGAAGAAGGCGTGGTTACCCACGCTGAGATCTAGGTAAACACCGGGTAGTTTGTGGAATCGAGGCGGATTTTTCATATTTATTTGTTTTGTGGCGGCGTTCGTAGCGACAAACACTTCGCTGTAGAAATGGCTTACGAAGTCACCGCCACACTTTTAATAGCGGGCCGACCGGTCCGCTGGAACAGTGAACAGAAAGATGAAAACCCAAACACTCTGATTAAATAAAAGTCGGTACTTATCTTTATTAACGAAGATACAGAAACACAGTAGTGAACTCCGTGTCTACAGAAATCTGTCTAGTTCGAGTCGGAGCGGCTAGGTCAGCGTCAGCTGACGACAAACAACAACTCTGGTGCGATGAACACACAACTGACTAGCAAGTACACAAATCGGTGGCGAGTATACAACTGAGCGGCGAATACAGAACTGTCCTAGCGCTCGCGACTTCAGCGCTTAAGAAGCCTGAAGCCAGCGGTGGCGCGCGCAGACTTGCGGCGATTTCCTGTATCGCTGGCGCTGCTTATGCGGACGGCGTCCGGACTTTGATGCTGCCAACCTTTTGGCAGCGGGCTCGGTTGGCATTACTGGCTAGGATATAACAATTTGGGATTTGTATTCTTGAACTAAATGATTCCAGGCATATTCCGTGACGCTTCCTTCAGAAAATTCGCGGCTGATATTTCCAGTACCAAGGAAATGTTCATTTGGTGACGGAGAGAAAGGGAGGAATGCTAAAGACAACCGCTATTCCTCCTTGACGAATCTCCAGCCTTTTAGCACGGACTGTGGCGCTCCACTTCAATGTTTGCCTCCTCGTTCCTCCTCGGTGCGGACTCAGTAAACATTCTGCATGTACTCGATTACTTCTTCCCGAAATATCGGCAGCGATAAGATAACGACGAGTACGGAAATACTGTGGAAAGTAGCAAAGAGTTCTCTCACTACAGCAACGACGAACGGAATGCAGTTTGCGGAAGGCAGGGCCTACCTAATATCGTTCACCACACGTATGCGCACATTGTTTTCCTCACAGCACATCGCCAGCCTCCCGGAATGCGGACAGCCGCTGTCGCCGGCTACCAGTGTGAGTTCCAAGCAGATGAATGAATCGCAGCCATGCCGCCTCGATCTATCACCGTCGTCTCGCCAATACGCTGCTCTTTTCATTTCGATACTTGGGACCATCTGAACCAGCGGGGAGCTTGCGCGACGAGACTGGTTCCAAACACTTTTTTTTTCTCACGATGGCATTTATACTGTATGACGGCACACACATGGATAATCGAAAAAGCGAGAGAACCCTACCCACACTGTGAACAAAGACAGATATACCGGGTAATCAAAAAGTCAGTATAAATTTGAAAACTTAATAAACCACGGAATAATGTAGATAGAGAGGTAAAAATTGACACACATGCTTGGAATGACACGGGGTTTTATTAGAACCAAAAAAAAAATGTCCGACAGATGGCGCTGCACAGCAAAACGTCAGTGACTGCGCATGACAATCGTGTATAAAAGGAGCTGTAATGAGAGAGAGAATCAGATGCGCCAGCAGTCGCAGCATGTTGACGTTACCTGAAAAGGCGCTTTTATTGAAGCTGTATTATCAGAATGGGGAATGTGGTAGTTCAGCGTTACGATCCTATCGCCATAGGAAGGGGATTCGAACGGGTAAAGGTCCGTTGCAACTGTGGCGGGAATGATTTCGAAGTTCGAAGCCACAGGTTGTTTCGACGATAGACCCCGTAGTGGCCGACCGGGCACAAGGCGTAATGCTGCTGAGACAGTTCAGGAAGAAATTGAGACTGTAGCGGGTTCGTCTATGCACAGGGAAGTCAGCGCTCGTGCAGTCGCACGTCGCACCGGCATTCCATGCACTACTGTTTGGTTGGCAGGCGTAACCTCGGATGCTATCCGTACAAAATTCATCGGCATCATGAACTGTTACCTGGCGATTTAGTGAAGCGGAGGGCATTTGCGGTGTGGGCGTTTCAAAAGATGGCGGTAGATGACGATTGGTTGAGTAACGTGTTGTGGACCAAAGAAGTAACGTGTTGTGGACCAAAGAAGCTCATTTCACGCTCCGAGGGTCTGTCAACGCCCACAACTGCAGAATTTGGGCTACCGAAAATCCTAGAACTGTCGTGGAAACTCCATTGCACGACGAGAAAGTCACGGTATGGGTTGGATTTACCACATATACCGTTATCGGCCCTTTTTTCTTCGAGGAAATGCGTGATTCTGGTTTTGTAACTGCTACCGTGACGGGTGAGAGGTACGCCGATATGTTACAGAATCGCGTCATCCCCAACCTGGCTGATAAACACCTGCTGGAACGTACGATGTTTATGCAGGATGGCGCTCCACCCCATGTTGCTAGACTCGTGAAAGATCTCTTGCGCGCGTCGTTTGGTGCTGATCGTGTGCTCAGCCACCACTTTCGTCATGCTTGGTCTCCCAGCTCCCCAAACCTCAGTCCGTGCGATTATTGGCTTTGGGGTTACACGAAGTCGCAAGTGTATCGTGATCGACCGACATCTCTAGGGATACTGAAAGACAACATCCGACGCCAATGCCTCAACATAATTCCGGTCATGCTTTACAGTGCTGTTCACAACATTATTCCTCGACTACAGCTATTGTTGAGGAATGATGGTGGACATATTGAGCATTTCCTGTAAAGAACATCATCTTTGCCTTGTGTTACTGTGTTATGCTAATTATTGCTATTCTGATCAGATGAAGCGCCATCTGTCGGAAATGTTTTGAACTTCTGTATTTTTTCGGTTCTAATAAAACCCCATGTCATTCCAAGCATGTGTGTCAATTTGTACCTCTCTATCTACATTATTACGTGATTTATACAGTTTTCAAATTGATACTGACTTTTTGTTCACCTGGTATATGTTCTTGTTGTTGTGGTCCTCAGTCGAAAGACTGGTTTGATGCAGCTGTCCATGCATCTCCGAGTAACTACTGCAACCTACATCCCTCTGAATCTCTTGGTCTCCCTCTACCCCTCTACGATTCTCCTCCCCCCCCCCAATTCGCTTCCCTCCAGTACTAAACTGGTGATCCCTTGATTCCTGAGAATGTTTCCTTCCAATCGATCCCTTCATCCAGTCAGGTTGTACCACAGATTTCTCTTCCCCCCAATTCTATACAGTACTTCCTCATTAGTTATGTGATCCACCCACCTCTTATTTTATTTTTTATCCACACGTCTAGTTCCGTAGGAGCAAACTGAGGAGCAAATCATCAAGGCCATGGAACGTGTCCTCTTGCTGCCCATCTAATCTTCAGCATTCTTCTATAGCACCACATTTCGAAAACTGCTATTCTCTTCTAATCTAAACTGTTTATCGTCCATCTTTCACTTCCATATATGGTACACTCCATACAAATACTTTCAGAAAGGACTTCCTGAAACTTAAATCCTTATCGGCTATTAGTAAATTTCTCTTTTCAGAAATGATTTTCTTGCCATTGTCCGTCTACATTTTATATCCTCCCTACTTCGATCATCATCAGTTATTTTGCTTCCCAAATAGCAAAACGCATTTTCTACTTTAAGCGTCTCATTTCCTAATATAATTCCCTGAGCATCACCTGATTTAATTCGACTACAGCCGCGCGGAGTAGCCGAGCGGTTTGAGGCGTCCTGTCACGGGCTGGGCCGCCACCCTCGCCGGAGGTTCGAGCTTGGGTGCATGTGTTGTTCTTAGCATAAGTTAGTTTAACTTAGTTTAAGTATTGTGTAAGACTAGGGACCGATGACCTAAGCAGTTTGGTCCCTTAGGAATTCACACAAATTTGAACATTTGAATTCGACTACATTCCATTTACTCGTCTTGCTTTTCTAGATGTTCATCTTGTATCCTCCCTTCAAGACACTTCCATCCCGTTCCAACAGCTCTCCAACAGCTCTTCCAAGTCCTTTGCTGTCTCTGACAGAATTACAATGTTCATCGGCAAACCTCAAAGTTTTTATTTATTCTCCCTGAACTCTAATTCCTGCTCCAAATTTTTATTTTATTTCCTTTATTGCTTGCTCAGTATACAGATTGAATAACATCGGGGATAGGCTGCAACTCTGTCTCACTCCCTTCCCAACCACTGCTTCCCTTTCATGCCCCTCGACTCTTACAACTGCCTTCTGATTTCTGTACAATTTGTAAATAGCCTTTCACTCACTGTATTGTACCCCTGCTATCTATAGAATTTGAATGTGAGTATTCCAGTCAACATTGTCAAAAGCCCTCTCTAAGTCTACAAATGCTATAATGTAGATTTGCCTTTCCTTAACCTATCTTCTATGAGAAGTTGCGAGGTACCGGGGCTAGCAGTGTATTTAACACTAAATTCTTCTAGAATTTTCATATGTAAATGATGCTCTAAGCCCCCCCCCCCCCTTATTCTAACTCCGACCTTTGCTGTTGCACATGGATTAAGAAGAAACGCGAACTGACTGTAATCGACCCTGCAAGTGGAGTAGAAAAGAGTTTGGCACCTGCAATAATGTAATTTGTTAGAAATTAATTAAATAGAGGAAAAGTTTCATTAACATAGTGAGAAATGAAAGGTTTGCTCTACCAATTAACAGAAAGAAAGTTCTGTCCAAAATAATAATTTGATTTATTGTGACTAAACTCAAAATAATAAACAAAACACATGAATTATTTACAATACATCAAATTGGATCAAATTGGATACTCAAATAAATGCTGTGAAGGTGAAGTTGTCCATAAACTAGATTGTGATATTTATGATGAAGTGGTATGTGGAGCCAATTCCTTGCAATTCAAATCTTAAGAGAAACACACAGCCAACCTAACATTAATTGCTGCTACAGTAGTGAGAACTCGGACAATGAACACACAAGACAGAACAAAGTTAGAAAGGAGGAACAGGCGCGCTCTGCCGAGCTCTGATTATCACCTAGCAAAATTCCCTAAGCTGCCGGTGCTGCGGACATACATTACCAAGCTGTCTTCTTAACTGCAAGAACACGATCTGGCGTACCGGAAGCGATGGTTGGTTGCTTCGACCTCCCGTCGTGGTGATGATAATGTCGCGAGTATAGCTCGAAACAAATTATCCTGGTCTGGTTGTTCCAGACTAAAGACTTCCTATCAATACAAATGCGCCTCTGAGGGAGATGAAAAGGCTCGCCACACAATCACTGATGGTACAGTGATTGATTTTAACAAGCGAAGTCATACAGTAACTCCGATACAGTCAACTTTAGCCAAAACTGCTCAAGACAGACAACATAGGCCGCTTGTACGCAGAACGCTCAATTGCCAACTGTACTTGGAAAGTTACGTTGAAGTGGAACTTCAGCAACTTCGTCAAACAGTTACAATTAAATAAAAATATATTAGACAGCCAACGGAAGGCAGGCTGTCCAGAGCAGCGGGAGCTCAGTCTTATAACCTACTCCAACCGAAAGGCGAGAGCCGACTCTCTCAAGAGCACCCGTACAAGCCGAACACAGAATATTCCCGCCCCCACGACAGTGGCCGTAGTTAAAAGTTCCAATCAGCAACTTGAAAACCGGCGGAAAATTCCACTCTATTGCCGAAGCACTACCATTCCACCAATGGAGATTCTTGGCGCCAATTTCTGCGCCGATTTTGCTACGTCACGGAGCTATGCCCTGAGCAAGCCAATCACAGTTATGATTTTGCAGAAAACGCGGGAATTTGCCCGCCAAGACTGCCTGGGGACACAAGTCATGCCCACGCCTCGCTGGTAGCCCGCTGGAAAGTGTTTTCGCTATGTTTCTGCGAAGTAACGGGACCTCTAGCCCAGCCGCTCCTTCAGGCCGCTGCGGGCGTGTCTCCGCCGCTATTATGACAATGTCGGCGTCTGGAAAGCATTCACTCGACTCCCTCACACCCGTTGGCTTAACCCTTTCAAGATCAGCAGAGCCCGCCTGTCACCGGACCACCCGGGTGACGAGAGACGCTGCGTGGGAAGTCCGCGTGTGAAGGAATAGCAACTTTTCACCGCGTGCAATTAGAGAGGAAAAATCGAATTACTCAGAGTAAGATAGAAATGTGAGAGGGGGCTTCTGCCACCTCTCAAAGTAGTAGGGTCAGTATTGCCTCAGGTGCTACTACATGTCTCTGGAATGCAAACTGATCATCTGCGAGGTCGGCTTCTACCAGTTTTTTCATTCTTCTGTAAAGGATCGTGTTAATATTTTGCAACTGTGATTCATTAAAGTGATAGTTCGGTAATTTTCCCACCTGTCAGGACCTGCATACTTTGGAACGGGGATTATTATATCCTTCTTGAAGCCTGAGGGTATTTCGCCTGTTTCATATATCTTGCTCGCCAGATGGACGAGTTTTGTCTTGCTCTCACAAGGCTATGAGTAGTGCTAACGGAATGTTGTCTACTCCCAGAGCCTTGTTTCGACTTAAGTCTTTCCGTGCTTTGTCAAATTCTTCTCGCGGTATCATATATCCCTTCTCATCTTCCCTTATATCATCTTACATTTCCATAAAATTGCCCTCAAGTACATCTCCCTTGTATAGATTCTCTATATACTCCTTCCAGATATTGTCAATATCGCGCAGTTCGGCTAGTATGAAGCAGTCCTTTGTCTGGTTCTTCTTGTACTAATCTTATCTTACCATCACTACATCCAACATTCTTGGTAACTGTGGATCACACATCATAATTCGCACAATTTGAATCTACACTATCTGATCAAAAGGGTGAAGGCACCTATTAACGGACTTTAATATGGGATGTATCTACCCTTCGTTTTTATGTTTGCTTGAACTCTGTTAAAGACACTTTCAATGAGGGGTAATAGCATCCCATTCTTTCTCAAGCGCCAAAACCAGAGAAGATAGTGATGTTGGACGCCGGAGTCTAGAGATAATTCAATGTTCTAGCTCAGACGAAGGGTGTTCCACTGGGTTTAGGTCGGGACGTTTCGGCAGGCTAGTAGATTTGAGAAATGCTACCGTTTGAAAACTATTTGCCTCACAGATCCTGACGAAATACACTCCTGGAAATGGAAAAAAGAATACATTGACACCGGTGTGTCAGACCCACCATACTTGCTCCGGACACTGCGAGAGGGCTGTACAAGCAATGATCACACGCACGGCACAGCGGACACACCAGGAACCGCGGTGTTGGCCGTCGAATGGCGCTAGCTGCGCAGCATTTGTGCACCGCCGCCGTCAGTGTCAGCCAGTTTGCCGTGGCATACGGAGGTCCATCGCAGACTTTAACACTGGTAGCATGCCGCGACAGCGTGGACGTGAACCGTATGTGCAGTTGACGGACTTTGAGCGAGGGCGTATAGTGGGCATGCGGGAGGCTGGGTGGACGTACCGCCGAATTGCTCAACACGTGGGGCGTGAGGTCTCCACAGTACATCGATGTTGTCGCCAGTGGTCGGCGGAAGGTGCACGTGCCCGTCGACCTGGGACCGGACCACAGCGACACACGGATGCACGCCAAGGCCGTAGGATCCTACGCAGTGCCGTAGGGGACCGCACCGCCACTTCCCAGCAAATTAGGGACACTGTTACTCCTGGGGTATCGGCGAGGACCATTCGCAACCGTCTCCATGAAGCTGGGCTACGGTCCCGCACACCGTTAGGCCGTCTTCCGCTCACGCCCCAACATCGTGCAGCCCGCCTCCAGTTGTGTCGCGACAGGCGTGAATGGAGGGACGAATGGAGACGTGTCGTCTTCAGCGATGAGAGTCGCTTCTGCCTTGGTGCCAATGATGGTCGTATGCGTGTTTGGCGCCGTGCAGGTGAGCGCCACAATCAGGACTGCATACGACCGAGGCACACAGGGCCAACACCCGGCATCATGGTGTGGGGAGCGATCTCCTACACTGGCCGTACACCACTGGTGATCGTCGAGGGGCCACTGAATAGTGCACGGTACATCCAAACCGTCATCGAACCCATCGTTCTACCATTCCTAGACCGGCAAGGGAACTTGCTGTTACAACAGGACAATGCACGTCCGCATGTATCCCGTGCCACCCAACGTGCTCTAGAAGGTGTAAGTCAACTACCCTGGCCAGCAAGATCTCCGGATCTGTCCCCCATTGAGCATGTTTGGGACTGGATGAAGCGTCGTCTCACGCGGTCTGCACGTCCAGCACGAACGCTAGTCCAACTGAGGCGCCAGATGGAAATGGCATGGCAAGCCGTTCCACAGGACTACATCCAGCATCTCTACGATCGTCTCCATGGGAGAATAGCAGCCTGCATTGCTGCGAAAGGTGGATATACACTGTACTAGTGCCGACATTGTGCATGCTCTGTTGCCTGTGTCTATGTGCCTGTGGTTCTGTCAGTGTGATCATGTGATGTATCTGAGCCCAGGAATGTGTCAATAAAGTTTCCCCTTCCTGGGACAATGAATTCACGGTGTTCTTATTTCAATTTTCAGGAGTGTATATTGTCTTGCTAATACAACCATCGTCTCCGAGCTATCTCTCTACTTTAAGCAGTACATAATGCTGCAAAAGTGTTCACGTCCTTCCTCATTTTGCGTTTTGTTAAATCCAATAAAGGAACCACGTCCTAATAACAATAAAAACACCTCCATACTGTAACACCACCTCCTCCGTGCTTCACTTTTGGCACAACATATGATAGCAGATAACGTTCTCCATGCATTCGCAAACCCCAAATCCTTCCATTGAATCGCACAGGGTATAAAGTAACTCGTTTCCAGCCATCCACTGTCCAATCGTGTCCCTTTTTACACCACCTCAAACGTTGCTTAGCACTGACTACAGAAATGTGTGGGGTATTAGGAGCTCCTTGACCTTAGTGTCTCTCCTAAAGAGTTTCTACAGCTGTCACCACATCCCACATATCAGTCGCCATCGGTTTCTACCTTCTCACGCTTCCTCGTCGTCATATACTAGTATTTCTCTTTTTCGCATGGCCTTTCTAACTGAGCAACCTTCAGTCTTCCCCTTCTCCTTCTTCCCTGAGGATGGTACATCAAGCTCTCCTTTGGCAATATGTCACCTGACATTCGCATTGTATGTCACCACCACTCGAGCTATCGTCCTGTCTGTGATGCTTTCTTTTGTATAGGTATCTACATAATAGTTTTACGCTGAAGAGCCAAAGAAACTAGTACACCTACCTAATATCGTATAGGCCCCCCGCGAGCAAGCAGAAGCGCGACTTGGCATGGACTCGACGACCGATATCTGAAGTATTGCTGGAGGGGACTTAAACCATGAATTCTGCAGGGCTGTCCATAAATCCGTAAGAATGCGAGGCGGTGGAGATCTCTTCTGAAGTGCAAGGCATCCCAGATATGCTCAATAATCTTCATGTCTGGTGAGTTTGGCGGCCAGCGGAAGTGTTTAAACTCAGAATATTGTTCCTGGAGCCACAATGTAGCAATTTTGGACGTGTGGAGTGTTGTGGTGTCCTGCTGGAATTGCCCAAGTTCATCAGAATGCATGGAATGGATGCGTGTTGTTAGACAGGATGTTTACATATGTGTCACCTGTCAGAGTCGTATCTGGACCTATCACGGGGGTCATATCACTCCAACTGCACACGCCACACACCATTACAGAGGCTCCACCAACTTGAACAGCCCTAGCTAGTAGGGGAACAAGCTATGTTCTACACCTACATCTACATGATTACTCTGAAATTCGCATTTAAGTGCTTGGCAGAGGGTTTTCATCGAACCACAATCATACTATCTCCCTACCATTCCACTCCCGAACAGCGCGCGGGAAAAACGAACACCTAAACCTTTCTGTTCGAGCTCTGATTTCTCTTATTTTATTTTGATGATCATTCCTACCTATGTAGGTTGGGCTCAACAAAATATTTTCGCATTCGGAAAAGAAAGTTGGTGACTGAAATTTCGTAAATAGATCTCGCCGCGACGAAAAACGTCTTTGCTTTAATGACTTCCATCCCAACTCGCGTATCATATCTGCCACACTCTCTCCCCTAATACGTGATAATACAAAACGAGCTACTCTTTTTTGCATCCTTTCGATATCCTCCGTCAGTCCCACCTGGTAAGGATCCCACACCGCGCAGCAATATTCCAACAGAGGACGAACGAGTGTAGTGTAAGCTGTCTCTTTAGTGGACTTGTTGCATCTTCTGTGTCCTGCAAATGAAACACAACCTTTGGCTCGCCTTCCCCACAATATTATCTATGTGGTCTTTCCAACTGAAGTTGTTCGTAATTTTAACACCCAGATACTTAGTTGAATTGACAGCCTTGAGAATTGTACTATTTATCGAGTAATCGAATTCCAACGGATTTCTTTTGGAACTCATGTGGATCACCTCACACTTTTCGTTATTTAGCGTCAACTGCCACCTGCCACACCATACAGCAATCTTTTCTAAATCGCTTTGCAACTGATACTGGTCTTCGGATGACCTTACTAAACGGTAAATTACAGCATCGTCTGTGAACAACCTAAGAGAACTGCTCAGATTGTCACCCAGGTCACTTATATAGATCAATAAATCAGGAACAGTAGAGGTTCCAGGACGCTTCCCTGGGGAACACCTGATATCACTTCAGTTTTACTCGATGATTTTCCGTCTATTACTACGAACTGCGACCTTCCTGACAGGAAAACACGAATCCAGTCGCACAACTGAGACGATACCCCATAGGCCCGCAGCTTGATTAGAAGTCGCTTGTGAGGAACGGTGTCAAAAGCTTTTCAGAAATCTAGAAATACAGAATCAACTTGAGATCCCCTGTCGATAGCGGCCATTACTTCGTGCGAATAAAGAGCTAGCTGCGTTGCACAAGATCGATGCTTTCTGAAACCATGCTAATTACGTATCAATAGATCGTTCCCTTCGACGGATTCATAATGTTTGAATACAGTATATGCTCCAAAACCCTACTGCAAACCGACATCAATGATATAGGTCTGTAGTTCGATGGATTACTCCTACTACCCTTCTTAAACACTGGTGCGACCTGCGCAATTTTCCAATCTGTAGGTACAGATCTATGAGTGAGCGAGTGGTTGTATATAATTACTAAGTAGGGAGCTATTGTATCAGTGTAATCTGAAAGGAACCTAATCGGTATACAATCTGGACCTGAAGACTTGCCCATATCAAGCGATTTGAGTTGCTTCGCAGCCCCTAAGGTATCCGACTTCTAAGAAACTCATGCTAGCAGCTGTTCGTGTTTCAAATTCTGGAATATTCCATTCGTCTTCCCTGGTGAAGGAATTTCGGAAAACTGCGTTCAATAACTCCGCTTTAGTGGCACAGCCGTCGGTAACAGTACCATCGGCACTGTACAGCGTAGGTATTGATTGCGTCTTGCCGCTTGTGTACTTTACATACGGCCAGAATTTCTTCGGATTTTCTACCAAATTTCGAGACAATGTTTCGTTGTGAAACCTATTAAAGGCATCTCGCATTGAAGTCCGTGCTAAATTTCGCGCGTCTGTAAATTTTAGCCAATCTTCGGGATTTCGCGTTCTTCTGAACTTCGCATGCTTTTTCCGTTGCCTCTGCAACAGCGTTTGGAGCTGTTTTGTGTACCATGGGGGATCAGTTCCATCTCTTACCAATTTATGAGGTTTGAATCTCTCAACTGCTGTTGCTACTATATCTTTGAATTTGAGCCACATCTCGTCTACGTTCGCATAGTCAGTTCGGAAGGAATGGAGATTGTCTCTTAGGAAGGCTTCTAGTGACACTTTATCCGCTTTTTTAAGTAAAATTATTTTGGGTTTGTTTCTGGTGGATTTGGAAGAAACGGTATTGAGCCTAGCTACAACGACTTTGTGATCACTAATCCCTGTATCAGTCGTGATGCTCTCTATTAGCTCTGGGTTGTTTGTGGCTAAGAGGTCAAGTGTGTTTTCGCAACCATTTACAATTCGCGTGGGTTCGTGGACTAACTGCTCGAAATAATTTTCGGAGAAAGCATTTAGGACAATCTCGGAAGATGTTTTCTGCCTACCACCGGTTTTGAACAAGTATTTTTGCCAACATATCGAGGGAATTTTGAAGTCCTCACCAACTATAGCCGTATGAGTGGGGTATATATTTGTTACGAGACTCAAATTTTCTCTGAACTGTTCAGCAACTATAGCATCGGAGTCTGGGGGTCGGTAGAAGGAGCCAATTATTTAGTTCGGCTGTTAAGTATAACCTCCACCCATACCAATTCGCACGGACTATCTACTTTGACTTCACTATAAGATAAAACACTACTGCCAGGCACAAACACTCCACCACCAATTCTGCCTAATCTATCTTTCCTGAACACCGTCTGAGACTTCGTAAAAATTTCTGCAGAACTTATTTCAGGCTTTAGCCAGCTTTCTGTACCTATAACGATTTCAGCTTCTGTACTTTCTATGTTTTTCACATTTTGTTATTGTGGATTGCACAGGTATGCACTCAGGAGCGAACCTATTGTTCTCCTTTGATTGACAGGTACTTAACCCATTGTTCTCCTTTAATTTACAGGTACTTAACCTATTGTTCTGTTGAGTGGTTTTCCATGTCATCCCCATTTCCTTTTGATTGATAGGCACTTATCCTATTGTCCTCCCATTCCCTCCCCCTCCCCCAACAACCCTCCCCCCCCCCCCTCGCTGCTACAGGTACACTTTCAGGTCTGAGTTATTGGAATAGCTGCTCTCACTCTTATCAATTTGATTGACTACTTAATTAAACTGATCAATTAATTAACCTCTCAGGTAAACACTATCCCCCACACCCAGAAAATGATGGTAAGTTCAAATTTCATCAGGTCCCTGCAACACACAGTGGCTACCTCCACTAACCTATGAAAACCTAAGAAAATGGCGGGAAAAACTAACTGCCAGCTCTTCCTAGGGATTGACTGGTAAAGGACTCTGCCTGTGCTGGACATAAGTCTTTATTTTCAGTCTTTATTTAAGCAATTAGAGGCAGTACCGCCATCAAGTGTGTTCATCCCAAGGTCCAGAGACAACTGATCTAGCACACAGTACTGCCACCAGAGGGCACTGTCTTCCCTTCTGTGATGTAATCCAGGATGGCAGTCTGGTGGTGGTGGAGAGGAAGGATCTCATAACAGGAAATAAAAGGGCATATTGTTTATCTATAAACAAATTCAGTTTGTGGGTTTGGATTTCTCTTGCTCATCATTCTCTGCTGTTTGTAAACATGTAGGTCTTGTAAGAAGCAATTACATGGGGCAAACATGTTGCATAAAATAATGTTTGGCACTATACTCTGGGTGTCTTAACCTAATGTTTGGGTCTTTGTTGGCACTTAACCTATTGTTTTGTTAAATGGCTTTCCATGTCACCCCCATTTCCTTTAACTATTGTACCGCCTATGATACCAAATTAAGTAATTATCTATGTCCTCCCACCATTTTATGGTACACTTTTCGAATTTCACATGCCATTTCTGGCGCATTCTTCTTTGTCATCCACCCCCTAAACTATTGTACTGTGTTTTACATAAAAATTATGCAAATTAATCTATTGTTCTGCACTTAACCTGCTGTTCTGCTCCATGTCACCCACCCACACACACACACCCTCCCCTAACTACTGTACCATTAACAACACATTGATATAAAAAATTTATGCAACTTAATTAATCGGTATTCTTCACATGTATTGGGTAGTTGTTCTTATTTCACAGTATCCTACTGGTCGGTGAAATCGATGGAATATAGTTTAAACAAAAGATCACTAGTAAAAAACACGTCCGGCCACCCGATACTCGACGCCAACACCGAAGTCCGGGTGCATCAGTGGGCCCTGCGAAATGTTGGCGCGCCCATCAGCTGCCCAGCGACACACAGGTGTCATTTCTGATCCCTCAGCCATGAGGTGGCCACATCCCTTTTATACTTGACACATTAGAAATTCCTGTCGAAATACGTGAGCACGTAGGCACCATTCCTGATGCGACCAGACGGGAGCGACCTATTTCCAGAGCATAGACACTCCAGGGGCCCGCACGCATCGCCGCCGCCGCCGTGACCCACTGCCAGATGCGAGCCAGCACGAGCCATTGCTCTCACGCCACTGCTGCCTACAGCGAGCAGGTGAAAGTAGGGTCTATTTTCGGGTATACAGTTAGAGTTATCCTGACGTCATAGAACTCCAAGACGTGCTCATGCCGGTCCCATACGTGAGACGACTCTATGCTGCGCGCGCTTGTGTTCGCCGTTGCTGGTGTTGTCCCTCTCTCTACCTGTGGTCCAGTGAAGAGCTAATTGCCGAGCGACTAACCCTCGCAGACGCTGCAGAAATCGGTTCCAGAATAGCACAGGGTGCATTGTTCTGCGCTATCCTAACTGAGCCATGGCTGACTCGAGTGATACTTGTCTTGGGTTAAACCTTGGTTGTAATCCTGTGGTTTTATTTCTCCTGCGGTTATCGTGACAATGTTGCTGTTCTCTCCATGAGTGGCAACAGCAGCATGTACCTATACTAGTACTGCAGTACTATCTTTGGTGTGGCGGATATAGTTTCCAGGTGGACGGTGTTTGTGGAGTTGGTCGGTTGGCGTGGAGCAGCAAGGAAGTCCCCGTCGCGCGTAATCTGGCTGGGGCCGCTGCTGGTGTGCGTGCACGGTCAGAGTGTGAGGTGCTGCTTGCGAGTGCTACGAAGTTCGTCGCCCACCGATTTTGGACATGAAAGTTGAGTCCTCACTTAACCTACTATCGAGCCTCAACTGTTTCCATTTCTTCGTTTGATCCTGGTTGTCGCTTTTGGGACATTCCTGCGAGCAACAACGCGTGTGTGTTCAAGTCGGCTAAGATTCCAGCCCTGTAGAGTTTAATTTAATTTATTCCCTGTTACTGAAGCTGACCAACGGTATCTTCTGCCTTGTAGCCGTTGACGTTCCGATTACCTGCCCTGGCCGTTGACGTAATTTTAGGCAGTGTATTTTCCTCGTCATGTTGTTGCTGTCCATCGTGATGTGTAGTTCGAAGGCTGAGGTGTTGTTGGTCGTTGTGGGCGCCAATATTCAGTGTGTCGTTCCATTGAAACCTTATGGTCGTTTTGCTGGTTTCGTGGAGCGGAACTGATTTTGTTGATTGGCCGGTCGGCTGTCTGTCGGTTGGGTTGCCATCATATTAAGAAGTCGTTGGACTGGCTGCCTGTCTCATCTAAATAGCTGTTAGTGTTACAATCTCAATCCAACTCTTGGAAACTTCACAGTGTAGTTCCTGTGTGTGTTACATAGTAATTTCCCTGTTTGGATTTTAGTTATTTGGATGTTGTGTGGCCTTCAGCTGAGTGTCAATATCTCTTAAATTAATGTTCTTTTCTTGCCTTTAAGGTATGAGATTGTTATTGTTTTATATGGGGCCTTCAGCTAATTTTACACGAGATATTTTAAGATAAGGCCTTCTGCCTTTTAAATTTAAACTCTTTTTCTAGGTCTTAAGCCGTTAAACATATTTTGTTGATATGTGGCCTTCAGCCGAATATTAATATCTCCTAAATTAATGCTCTTGTCTTTCCTTTAAGGCATAAGATTGTTATGCTTTTGTATTGGACCTTCAGCCGAATTTTGCATGAAATGTTTTAAGATAAGGCCTTCTGCCTTTAGATTGTAACTCTTGTTATTGCTTAATATGCGGCCTCCACCCAAGTTCCATTAAAATTAAATTGCTAAGGCCTTCAGCCTGTTTATATTGTAGATTTAGAAAGTATTTTTGGGTGAAACCTCCAGAAGAACCTTGTATTTCAATTTCTTGCTTAGGCCTTGTGTCTTGGATTTTGAGTGTGGCCTTCAGCCGATCTAAAGTTAATCAAAGGAGGTCGATTAAAGATTTGAGTGTTTTTCATCCTTGTCGTAATATTGTGTGTTGATATATAAAGTTTGTATGCTGAATGCAACTGACAGCAATTTATTTTGGCCCTTTTCCACAACCTAATCCGCTCTGTCCTTCTTGCCCAGGCGTTTCCCTAACGGAACATGCGAGACGTGTCTTGCCCTGTTTAAGTGCCCAGCGTAACTGACACAACACCGCTAAATGCACTCGCGTTGCTACAAACCATCGCAAGCGTATCTAACAAGGCTTCGTTTCCATCGAATGGTCAAAACACAGTCCTGTTGCACTAACTCAGGTCGTTTTGTTTCTACACGAAATGCAGAAGGTGGTGGATATTCTTTCTCCGACTTCTCTGCTCACTTCTGACTTAAACTGGAACGATCACATGTGGAAAGCTGTAGAAATGGGATCAGCTGCAAGATGCGCAGGGGGTGACTAAAACCTCGTTGGAATTTTACCTTAGCAGCTAGGTTGGAGAAAGGTGGCTAGTTTCGAGATATCAGAGTGCCAGAAATATGATTCACATGTGGCTGTAATCATTAAAAGACTACTCCATAGGATTCAACGCAGGTATGTGGTTGAATGGAATGACTTGATTCCAAATCCCAGACATCATTTCTAGCGGATAGCGTAGCACTAGAGATCTGAAAAGTTAGTGTTAGTTTGTTAAGACCTCAATCAGCACACCATCTACTACAGATTGTTATCCTTTTCAATCAACCTTCGCCTATAACTCAGTGGATATATTACAGAACCTCTGTTGCAAAAGTGGTTTCATACCTCGTTCCTTAGCCGAATCACTTTCAAAATTCAGCAATTTTATTACGAGGTTGCATCATGGGCTAGGTGTAGCCGGACTGCTGGTCTGGTAATATACACTCTGGCGAACACGGTCTCGGTATTTGTCCGGAGAAAGACCTATTTATTCAGATGTAATGCCATACCGCGATTTATAAAGCCGGTATAGCTTTTAAAATGGATATTTGTGTGCACCTGTAGAACCAAGACCGCTTGTGACAGTAACATGCAGTAGTTGTTGCGATCGGGTTTTTTAACTTCCGGCGGTTTGTGTCTTTCTAAGCCACAGTGGTACCACTCGCAAGAAAAACGTATGAGACATGTCCACCCATCGCTGATATTCTCTTAGTATTATTTCGTATCGTTTGCAATCATTTGGTTCAAATGGCTCTGAGCACTATGGGACTTAACTTCTGAGGTCATCAGTCCCCTAGAACTTAGAACTACTTAAACCTAACCAACCTAGGGACATCACACACATCCATGCCCTTGACAAGATTCGAACCTGCGACCATAGCGGTCGCGCGGTTCCAGACTGTAGCGCCTAGAACCGCTCGGCCTCTCCGGCCGGCTGCAATCATTTATTGGCCAAGTATTATACTTAATAGTGGTAGGGGTGGGCGGGGTGGTAGGTTCACCTTGAGCAAGAGGCTTATAAAGTATGTGTTTGTGTTCCGACGTGTGCAAAAGGGAATGACTATGTCCAGTCGTAAGGGAGGTTGAGATATTTCTGTTTCCAGAGACGTCAGCAGGATGTATTTCCGATACTTCCCTCATTGTTGAAGGGCGTTCAACTGAGACCGCGATCGTAACATTTCATTGTAAGTACGGGGGTAAAACATACATGTGAAAGATTTCTTAGGATGCTTCGCATGCAGCGCCGGTGACCTGTGTGGGGATGATTCACGTTTCCCGTTAACGGTAGGAGCTGTCTGAATGGAGAGGGCTGTTGGAGTTCAGGATTGTAGACGAATTAACCATGTTGTCCTCTAGACTACCGAATATCGAAGTAATACTTAGTCTGTGTTGGATAGCTTTCGTGATCGTGTGGAAATATGAGAAGATTGAGTATGGAAGTGTGTTGGCCCTGGGCCATTATTCCCTCCCATGTAAATTATTCGGTTGACTGCTTCTGCACATTTTGCGCCTTTATTTAGTTGAGAGAAGATCGATTGTGGTGTGCGCATCTAGATGTGAAAGGCACGTTTGCCGTTTCTCTAGACATAAGAAACACCTTAGTTGAGCTTGTAAATTATAGAGATGATTTCGAATCTGCTATGTCACCGACATCGGTATTCGCGAGTGGAATTATCAATTTTTTCTGTTTCTTTTCGAGTTTCCACGTAAATGTCTTCGCAAACGTGAGAACGTTCTAGTTAGTCAGTGGTTTACAGCACCCCCAACCTAGCTAAAGTTTTGGGTTTGTAGAGAAATAATTTCCAGTCTATATGTTCAGAATTATGTTGCGAGAGCAATCAGTAGGATACTGCTGTGTGCTTGATACCGAGAAGTACCTTGAAAATGATATGATATTCTGCCGGCCGGTGTGGCCGAGCAGTTCTAGGCGCTGCAGTCTGGAACCGCGCGACCGCTACGGTTGCAGGTTCGAATCCTGCCTCGGGCATGGTTAGTTATGTTTAAGTAGTTCTAAGTTCTAGGGGCCTGATGACCAGACTTTAAGTCCCATAGCTCAGAGCCTCAGAGCCATTTGAACCATTTTTTTTTTGAATGATATTCTAGCAAGCCATGCGAAATGAGATATATTCTTGTAATCCCAAAGTCTGGAGATTGGTGTAGAAAAGCGAGCAAGCAAGCAAGCAGGTCCGGACCAGAAACAGTAACGTGTTTGTGCCAAGGGGGGAAACAAGGCCGAAATTGTAGTTCTGATGGTGACTTCGATCCACTAAGGAGGTTCTTGTTGGGGTGGATGCCCACCCGACCTCGTGGTAAATATCTAGTGCCGTGAGTATACCTACGGTGCTGTCTGTCTTCATGGTAAATGGATGAATGATGTAAAAGGGCTGACCTTGTATGGTGCAGCACGTGAATTGTATGTTTACTACATCGACATGGTACGTGGTGATATATTGATGGGTCAGAGATCGATTTCATTTTCTAATATTCAAGCTCCTGTCCTCGGTGGGAGAGCAGTGTAATTGAGTAAGAGTCTTTCTGTATTTGATGATATGTAGGGTAGTTTGTAAGGTTTAATTGCCAGTGGAGTAGAGCGATTGTGCAAAATAGTTTTTTCCCGTTGAAAGTCTGGTCTGCAGAAAGAAAAAAAAAGGTGGACAGTGCTTCCACACCAGCGGCATCAGTAACTCAGAGGGTAATTTCGATAAGAGCTAATCATAATGCTCCATTCATTTCACAAGACATCCTTTGTGCTGGGATATAGGAGTCTCTACACAGCAGTGAGAACGTTTGCACATGTTGAAAGCAGGAAGGGTAACACGTGATGGATGGGCTGCCACATTAGGAGCACAAGGAAGAATGCATTCGATGTTATTCTGCGCTACTTTCGTAAACAGGTTCTGTTAGGGTAAGCATTTCCATATATACAAGCCGAGACAACAAGAAAGCTCCTACAAAAGTGAGCATTAACTATTTCTGGGACACTATACAATTTCCAAGAAGTTAACTTGGTTCTTATTTTACACAGCCATGTGATATCAGTATGAGATTGAGAACCTTGTTAGATGCGCTTGTGATGGTTTGTAGCTACGCAAACGCATTTCGCGGCATTGTGTCAGTTACGCTGGGAAGTTAAGCACAGCTAGACGTTTCTCACACGTTGCGTTAGGATCGTGCAGGTCAATGCTTCCTGTACTATTCTGGAACGGATTTTTGCACCATCTGTGAGGATGAGTTGCTTGGCAATTAGCTCATCGCCAGACTGCAGGTAGAGAGAAGGACCACACCAGCTCTGGTGAATGCACACGCGTGGCCCAGACACGTCTTGCATATGGGACAGGCGTGAGCGTGCCTTGGGGTTCTATTACATCAGTATAACACTCCAAGAACTCTAACTGTATACCCGAAAATAGACCCTACTTTCACGTGCTCGCTGTAGGAAGCAGCAGCGGGAGAGCAGTGGCTTATGCTGGCTTGCATCTGGCAGTGGCTCGCAGCGGCATCAACATGTGCATGCCCTTGGAGGGTCTGCACTCTGCAAATAGGTCTTCACTCCCATCCCGTCATGTCAGCAAACGGTGCCTACGTAATCATGTATTTCGACAGGAATTTCTCAGGTGTTAAGTATGAAAGTGATGCCACCACCTCATGCTTGAGGGATCCGTACGGACACCTTTGCATTGCTGGGCAGCTGATAACCATGTCAACACTTCGTGGGGTCTGCCAATGCACACAGACACCGGCGTCGCTGTCGGGTGTCGGGTGGCCCAATGTGCTTTTTACTAGCGATCTTTTGTTTAAACTATATTCCATCGATTTCACCGACGTATAGGATGCTGCGAAATAAGAA
The DNA here is from genome assembly GCF_023864275.1 of Schistocerca cancellata. Lineage (NCBI taxonomy): Eukaryota > Metazoa > Arthropoda > Insecta > Orthoptera > Acrididae > Schistocerca > Schistocerca cancellata. The sequence goes on from NC_064632.1 coordinate 105,280,743, forward strand.
AAACTACCCCATACATGTGAAGAATACCGATTTAATTAATTTGTGTAAATTTTTTATGTCAACAAAGTGCTAGTGGTACAATAGTTAATGGGATGTTGTGTGTGTGAGCAGGTGACATGGAGCAGAACAGCAGGTTAATGCAGAACAATAGGGTAATTTGCATAATTTTTGTGTAAAACACAGTACCATATTTTAAGGGGGTAGGTGACAAGAAAAATGCACCAGAAATGGTGTTCAAAAGCATGTGAAATTCGAAAAGTGTGCCAGAAAATGGTGGGAGGAGATAACTAATTACTTAATTTGGAATCAAAGGTGGTAGAATAGTTTAAGGAAATGGGGGTGACATGGAAAGCCATTTAACAGAACAATAGGTTAAGTGCCGAGAAAGGCCCAAATATTAGGTTACAATACCCAGAGTACAGTGCTGAACATTAGGTTATGCAACATGTTTGCCCCATGTAATTGTTTCTTACAAGATCTATATTTTTCCAAACAGCAGAGAATGTTGAGCAAGATAAATCCAACCCCGCAAACTGAATTTTTTTAGATAAACAATATGCCCTTGTATTTCCTGTTATGAGATCCTTCCTCTTCCTCCACCACCAGACCGCCATCTTGGATTACCTCACGGAAGGGATGACAGTGCCCTCTGGTGGCAGTACAGTGTGCTAGGTCAGTTGGACTGTGGACCTTGGGGTGAACACACTTGATGGTGGTACTGCCTCTAATTGCTTAGGGACTTATGTCCAGCACAGGCAGAGTCCTTTTCCTGCCAATCCTCAGGACAAGGTGTTGGTTGGATGACTTAGGTTAGTGGAGGTAGCCAAAGTACCTATTTTTCTCGGCATGTTCTTAGGTTGGTGGAGGTAGCCATAGTGTGTTTCATGGTCCTGATGGAATTTGAAGTTACCATCGTTTTCTGGGGGGAAGGGGGTGATGGGGTTTATCAGTGGGTGAGAGGTTAATTGATTGATCAATTTAATTAAGTAGTCAATCACTTTGACAAGAGAAAAATCAAAAGGAAATGGGGGTGACATGGAAAACCACTTTGCAGAACAATAGGTTATATACCTGTCAATCAAAGGAGAACAATAGGTTAAGTACCTGTCAGTCAAAGGAGAACAATACATTTGCCCCCGAGTGCATACCTGCTCCTGATGTAGGCAATCCACAGTAACAAAATGAGCCACAACATAGCTTGTTCCCCTACTCCTGCTGACATGTAGTGTCCATGGATTCATGAGATTGTCTCCATACCAGTACATGGGGGTTGCACTTCTGTCACGTTGAACGATTCTCTTCAGTCGTTGTTGGTCCTGTTCTTGAAGGATCTTTTTCCGGCCGCAGGGAAGTTGGAGATCTGATGTTTTACCAGATTCCTGATATTTACAGTACACTCGTAAAATGGTTGTATGGGAAAGTCCCCACTTCATCACTACCTCGGAGATGCTATGTCTCAAGGCTCTTGCGCTGACTATAACACCACTTTCAAACTCAATTAAATCTTGATAACCTCTCATTGTAGCAGCAGCAACAACTGCACCAGACACTTCTCTTGTATCGGCACTGGCGACCACAGTGCTGCATTCTGCCTGTTTATATATCTCTGTATGTCCATACCAGTTTCTTTGTCGCTTCAGTGTATTTCTTGTGTGTTCTCACTGAGATATTCTACTAGATCTTCTGAAATAGTTCATTTCTACAACTTTCAATTTGTTTGTATTCTTTCCAGTAAGTTCTCAGTACCCGCAACAGTAGCTCCTCACAGGCAACAGAGAGTACGATTGTAATTGCTTTGGAGCGACCGATCTTGGAGGCAGCGTTCAGACAGAGCTGATAGTCGCTCACTAGAAGCAGTACTGTAGAGGCAGTGCTGATAGTCGGTCATGCATACGGTCATTGTGTAATGGCACAGAGTTTGTTTGAATTGTTCTTTAATTGTGTCTGTTAATATTAAAGCTCATGTGTTTAACGAAATAAATGTTATGTAGTAAAATCTGCGAATTGCTAATTTCAATAGTATATCGCCCAGCATCACTTATAATAATGAGTGAAGTTAACAGTAGGAAAGTGGCATTTTTAAAGGCACATATGCATGCCGAGCTTTTATTTGCAGAAAACGTAATTATAAGTAATGAAATAAAGAAATAATTTGAGGCATAGATATAGTCCACGGCTGTATAAATATTGTATGCAGCCACTGGAAACATTTGAAGATTTTTGATCGTCAGACTATTGGCGGAATAAGAGGCACCTTTCTTTTTCTAGGTCTTGTCCAGATCGGACTTATTTTGGCACACCTCCATTAATACTACATTATTATTTTGTTAATACATTCATGAGTTGCAACCTATTGGCACTCGTAATTGCATAAACCAAGTCTCAATGTAAGCTTCGTAATTTAATTGTGTTTTATTTCAGAATATACTGTTATTACTAACCTATGTATATTTTATTTTATATCGTTAGTCATTGTAAGATTGTTGGGTGACTTGGCATGGCAAAAGGTTCCGTACTGCTAAGCAAAAAGTCGTCCAGCTCGATCCACCGGCGTCTTCGGGTTCTGTCTTAATACGAAGTCCGATTTAAGTGAAAACACAGAGAGAAGAAACACGGTTTAAAATACATGAACGGACCTTTTACTGAAAAAGCAGTGTTCAAGCGCCGAGAGTTTCTATGAAACATATTTTAACAATCCGTAAACTTGGGGATCTCTATTTAATATTCAGTTATATTGAAAGGGTACAGTACCACCCGACATTGAAAATAGGTACAACATACTTCATTATTCTTGTCAGAACAACATATTTTTTTGTAAAAATAACTCAATTTCAATTAATACAGCAAAGCCGGATACCAGTGTGGGAAGGAATGACAATTTATTTATTTCATTGATCACATGTGCACTCCCACAAAATAAATCCCTACATCCAGTTTGGTGAGATCTGTGAAATGAATGAATGTATGGTCGTCTGCTAACCGCAGATAGTGAATGTGAATATATGATCATCTTTGAGACGATCCTTTGGCCACCTTTGGTGGAACCAAAGATATGAAATTTACCGGAGCTTTGAGCGCCTGAAATGTGGCTGACCAATGGGTAGCATGGTCTTCCCCCACCTCGACGGAGGTGCGAGATGACCTGAAGAACGCCCATGTTTCAGCACTATGCCGCTGGATCTAGTGTTGGTAAGACCTGTCTTAGGTGTGCTCCGTAAAGACAAAAGAGTGGAGACATGGTATGCATGTGAAATACTTAAGAGTAGTTTGGAATAATAATTTCTCTGTTTCAGGAACTTTTGTGGGGAGAATTAAATGTCAGGCAGGTAATATTAAGGGGATCGTAGTAATCTTCGGAAGTGACCAACGGTCACAATGAAACCACGTGTAGCAATAAGTTGAAATACTTCCGAGTGCTTAAGTTAAGCTGAATTACTAGTGTGTGTACTATAAGTTGGAAATATTTAAGAAATAGCGTGTGCAGGACTTGAAATTAGAGACGAGTACTTCCACGTGGTGAGTACTGTGTGAGTCTCAATCTGTGTATGAGACAAAGGATAAAGAGAAGTACTCGTCCATGGTATCAATTGAGGACTCGCGTGTGTGATGAATATGCACTTAATATTACTTTGCATGTAATGTTTCCGTGTGACGCTTGATTCAAACTATAATACTCTGAGAGAGAAGCAAGGTGAGTCAGCCGTCTATCCAGCAACGCCACTTGGCTTGCAATGCACAGGAAGACGTGCATATATCTCCAGAGTTCATAGTAGGAAAGAAGAATTACGAAGTGGGGCAGTGTCGTGTGAAACTGGGATAAATACTAATTGAAGTGGGAAAGCTGAAAGTGATAGTGTTGTGACTATTTATTGTGTTGTATTCCATGTTCAGTGTGGTGTATGTCATGTAATTGAAGTAATATGCTTAAATATAGCTCCGAACTCATTTTGGTGTCTGACGTCATGTCGAACGACGTGGATGGGGCGGAATAGTTGCACACCACTAGTATTGCCAGTATGTTCGACGCTATTATGAAACAGCTGAACGAACAAAAACACATTATGACTGACAACAAAAACCATATGGAATCCATTCAGAATCAAAGCCTTATGGAAGGCTGTGATTTTTTTGTATACATAACAGCAGTGTTGTAAAGAAGGCTGTGTTGCCATTTTCTGGTTCAATCAGTGTGGTGTAGAAGGCTGTGGAGTGATGTAAACACGTTTTGTGCTGTTCAGTGGGATTCGAGTGACTCGATTTATTGTGCCATTCTTTGTGCAAAGTTGAATCTGTTGATCCCTTTTTACAATGCCTAGGCCTGGTAAAGTATTTAAAAAATGTATTAAATCCCATATTTCCAATATATAGCGAAAAATTGACACTGAGGTTAGGGTTGGGCCTGCAGATGCAAACATTAGCTTGTCTCCAAGTGCATCTAAAAAAAAAAAAAAAAAAAAAAAAAAAAAAAAAAAACTTGGGACAGGGATTGTGTCAGAAGAAACAAATCATGACAGAAATACAGGTTTCAGAACTGTGGATCTGGAAATAGTGGCAGAAGCACTTAGAAAAGCCTGCAAGTGCTCTGTTTGTGGAGGAAATGTGGATTTGGTTGATGATGGAAAGAGAGACGGCTTGGTTTGCACACTGCACATTTTGTGTCAAAACTGTGATGCTGACAGACTATTCAAGACATCAAAGGTCAGTAATAGAATCTATGAAGCCAATATGAGATTTACTTATGGACTAAGATGTATAGGGATTGGAAGAGATAGCGGAAACCTTTTATGTGGTATTACTGATATGCCTGGTCCTCCCCTAAAATTTTCTACAATGAATACTGCTCCCCTCAATGCAGTTGCAGAAGTAAGTGAAGAGAGCATGAAAATGGCAGTCCTGGGGCAATTCAAGAAAATTGTGAAGCAACTAATAGCAACGATATAGCAGTTCACTGCATGGAGTTTCAACAATCATTAGTGCCGACACTGGAAAAGTATTAGACTTAGAGGTGATGTCTAAATATTGTTCTGCATGTTCCTTGCACAAGAAATATATTGATGCAGGTAAAGAAACAGAATGGCAAGAAGCCCATACAGCTGTTTGTAGCAGAAATTATGCAGGCTCCAGTGGTGGGATGGAGGCTGCAGGTATGAAATTCATTTTACATAGATCTTTGCAAACGTATGGAGTAAGACACGTACAGTATTTAGGAGTTGGAGACTCTAGTGCTTTCAAGAATGTATTTGAAAGTCAGCCCTATGGAAAAGATTGCACTATTGAGAAACTGGAGTGCTTAGGCCGTATTCAGAAGAGGATGTGTGGACAACTACAAAGACGTGTTGCAGACAATAAAGGCAAGCTACGAGAGGATGGGAAGCCACTGGGAGGTAAAAACAGACTAACAAAGAAGAGAACTGACAGCCTACTAGTCTTATGATGCTGCAATTAGAAGCAACCTCACAAGCTTGGACAGTATGAGGAAAGCAGTATGGGCCATTTGGTTTCATTACTTGTCGACAGAGACTACACCTCAATGTGGCCTCTGTTCTAATGAATGGTGCAAATTTTTTAAAGTAAGGAAAGTGGGGAAGCTTATACCCATAAAAGTAACCTTCCTTATCAGGTTTCAATGGCCATTACACCAACTTGTAGAGCACTGGCTTCACCAGAACTGCTAGAAAAATGTCTGCATGGAAAAACATAGAACCCAAATGAAAGTTTCAGTGCTCTTATTTGAAAAGATGTCCAAAGACTGTTTTTGTTTCCAATTTGGTGGTGAAGATTTCTGCTTTGGAAGCTGCAGCAGTGTTTAATGATCGGAATGTGGCAAGACTTCACATCCTCAGCAAGTAGGGCTTTACACCTGGAGTCTTCACTGAGCAGATACTGCAGATCATCGATAAGCAAAGAATCGCGAAGGCGGAGACATCATTCCAGAACATGCAAAAAATTGTTAGGCAAAGGAGCAGAGAAGCTAAAAGAGCTGTAGAGGATGATGAGAAATAAATGGAAAATGGATATGGGCAGTTTTAGCTAAAGTATGATAGATTTTTGTTTTACATTTCATCCAAACTTTAAAACGATTTTTCTGCAACTTAAGGTTTTCTGCTCTCAGGAACACATATATCAGAAACTACTTGAAGGATTGCAATGAAATTTGGCACACCTATTCTTTTACTTTGAAGCAATATTTAAGTGGAACCAAATTTTAATCGAGATATTATACACAGTTTTGTGGTTGATAATATATTGAAAAGTTTGCTTGTAAAAATGTTCGAATCCAAAATATCACAGAAAATAATAGCATTAATTTACCAAAAAGTTACTGCATTTAATTGTACACCTATTAGTGTAGATTATTTTACCATTTAAAAAAAATTTGCCAAATTTGCCTCGAAATTATGAAAAAGTCTACCTTAAAATAATAATGCAATAAAAAATTCAAAATTATCTCACTGCATCTACATCTACATCCATACTCCGCAAGCCACCTGACAGTGTGTGGCGGAGGGTACCTTGAGTACCTCTATCGGTTCTTCCTTCTATTCCAGTCTCGTATTGTTCGTGGAAAGGATTGTCGGTATGCCTCTGTGTGGGCTCTAATCTCTCTGATTTTATCCTCATTGTCTCTTCGCGAGATATACATAGGAGGGAGCAATATACTGCTTGACTCTTCAGTGAAGGTATGTTCTCGAAACTTTAACAAAAGCCCGTACCGAGCTACTGAGCGTCTCTCCTGCAGAGTCTTCCACTGGAGTTTATCTATCATCTCCGTAACGCTTTCGCGATTACTAAATGATCCTGTAACGAAGCGCGCTGGTCTCCGTTGGATCTTCTCTACATCTTCTATCAACCGTATCTGGTACGGATCCCACACTGGTGACCAGTATTCAAGCAGTGGGCGAACAAGCGTACTGTAACCTACTTCCTTTGTTTTCGGATTGCATTTCCTTAGGATTCTTCCAATGAATCTCAGTCTGGCATCTGCTTTACCGACGATCAACATTATATGATCATTCCATTTTAAATCACTCCTAATGCGTACTCCCAGATAATTTATGGTATTAACTGCTTCCAGTTGCTGACCTGCTATTTTGTAGCTAAATGATAAAGAATCTATCTTTCTGTGTATTCGGAGCACATTACACTTGTCTACATTGAGGTTCAATTGCCATTCCCTGCACCATATAATTCGCTGCAGATCCTCCTGCATTTCAATACAATTTTCCATTGTTACAACCTCTCAATACACCACAGCATCATCTGCGAAAAGCCTCAGTGAACTTCCGATGTCATCCACCAGGTCATTTATGTATATTGTGAATAGCAACGGTCCTATGCATTAGATTGTTGTTAAAAATTCTGATTTTTTTAAAAATCATATTGTATCTCTATACGTAAGTGTGCAAAATTTCAATGAGATTGAACAAAAAATGGCAAAGATATGGATTTACAAAAATATTAGTGCAATACTGCCACCGTCTCCCCTTAACATTAGTGCTGTTTTTATACAGGTGAAGTATAATACGTGTATTAAGCATTATTTTTGTGGCTGTTTGTCTAATAATAGAAACCCCCATGTCAAATATTTCAGCGTTTTCAGATTTTACTTGAGATTGCAGCTTCGAGACATACCATCGCTGGGAGCGCAACAATACACCGCCTTTACGCGACAGATTCAGTTTTATTTAAACTTAGGGCGGCCAGAGTGGCCGAGCCGTTCTAGGCGCTGCAGTCTGGAACCGCGCTACCGCTACGGTGGCTAGTTCGAATCCTGCCTCGGACATGGATGTGTGTGATGACCTCAGCTGTTAAGTTCCATAGTGCTCAGAGCCATTTTTTTTATTTAAACTTAAATATTGACAGCCTGAAAGACGAAAGTATCAGAACATTCTTTGCTGCCAGAATGGAAAAAACATTGGAAGAATAATTTGAAGGAACTACAGAGGAAATGTATAATTACATAAAATCCAATGTTGTAAGTACAGCAACAGAGGTCCTGGGCATAAGAAGAAACAACCACAGCCGTACAGCAGAACAGTGGATGGAGGAAATAGCAGAGGGACACATTCAACTGGTGGCTGAATGAAAAATCTGAAGTAACAAGAACACTCTACAAGGAAAAGTAGAATGAAGCGATAAAAAAAATAAGAGCAGCAAAGAATAAAGCATGGGAAAGGACATGTGCTAGTGTCAATAGCAAAATAAGATTTGGGAGAGCAAAACAAGCGTGGTCAGTATTAAAAAGACTCCGACAAGAGATAAAATCCAAAACCAATTTTCAACTGATAATGTCAAAAGAATGGGAAGAATATTTCTGGAAATTATTAAATGAGGATAGAGAAGATTATCTGGAGGAAGGAACAGTGGAAGAAAAGAAGCAGGAAGGTGAGGAGATCCAAGTTTTAGAAAGCGAGGTGAGTAAGATATTAAGAACAGGGAAGAATGGTAAATCACCTGGACCAGGCAATATCAGTCTGGAGTCCTTAAAATATGGTGGTGACAAAATTGTGAAGCTGATAACACGGTTATTCAATAAAGTGTTACATGGAGATACAATACCCAAGGAAATGAAATACTAATACCATATTTAAGAAAGGGGATCGCAAAAGCTGCTCGATCCACCGAGTAATTTGTGTTATAAACATATTAGTGAGAATTTTTGGGAAAGTAATCAAAAATAAGCTGGAAATAAATTTTAAAACCCAGGAAAAATAATGTGACTTTACAGCTGGTAGATCAAGTGTACATCATATTTTCACATTACGACAGATCTTACGAGGTGCCGAGGCTAGCAGTGTATTTAACACTCAAGTTCTGTCCAAAATAACAATATGATTTATTAAGACTAAACACAAAATAATAAACAAAAACACATGAAACATTTACAATACATCAAATTGGCTCAAATTGGATACTCAAACAAACGCTGTGAATGTGAATTTGTCCCTAAACTAGATTGTGAGGATTATGACGAAGTGGTATGTGCAGCCAATTCCTTGCAACTCAAATCTTAGAGAAAACACATAGCCAACCCAACATTAATTGCTGCTACCCAAGACAGAACAAAGTTAGAAAAAAAAGACGAACAGGCGCGCTCTGCTGAGCTCTGATTATCACCTAGGAAAATCCCTATTTGCCGGTGCTGCGGACATACATTACCAAACTGTCTTCTTGACTGCCAGGACACGATCTGGCGTACCGGAGCCGTTGGCTGGTTGCTTCGACGTCCTCGACCGAAAGGCAAGAGCCGACTCCCCACAAGAGCATCCGTACAAAACCGAACACAAAACATTCCCGCCCCCACGACAGTGGCCGTGGTTAAACGTTCCAATCAGCAACTCAAAAACCGGCAGAAAATTCCACTCCATTGCCGGAACACTACCATTCCACCAATGGAGATTCTTGGCGCCAATTTCTGCGCCGATCTTGCTATGTCACGGAGCTATGCCCTGAGCAAGCCAATCACAGTTACTATTTTGCAGAAAGCGCGGAAATTTTCCCGCCACAGCTGCCTGGATACACAAGTCATACCCACGCCTCGCTGGTAGCCCGCCAGAAAGTGTTTTCACTAAGTTTCTGCGAAGTAACGGAACCTCTAGCCCAGCCGCTACTTCAGGCCCTGCGGGCGTGCCTCTTGACAATGTCGGCGTCTGGAAAGAATTCACTCGACTCCCTCACACCTGTCGGCTTACCCTTTCAAAGTCAACTGAGCCCGCCTGTCACTGGACCACCCGGGTGACGAGAGACGCTGCGTGGGAAGTCCGCGTGTGAAGGAATAGCAACTTTCCACCGCATGCAATTAGAGAGGAGAATCGTAAGATAGAAATATGAGAGGGGGCTCATGCCACCTCTCATAGCCCCTACGCCATTTTTGATTGTAGTTGGTGAGCGGTTGGCTCACATAGGAGCAAGGTAGTGAGTCAATCGCCCAAGAACAATCTCGCAAACTGGCTGCACATGCCGCACTCTATAAAGAAAATCACTGCAACTGAAAAATGCAGCTCATAGAGGGAGGATTATTTATGATGTAGCCAACTTCACCTTCTTAATATGGAACACTAACACTCACATCACACATCCATACCCAGGGAGCCTCTTCCAAACACCAATTCACACAGACATTCAGTCTCTAAATATGGCCCAGACATGTGAGCCAAATATGGAGCAATTTATTCTTTACAATCAGAGTTGGAGTGCTCCGCAATGAAATGCCCAAGATGTTACAACAATTTTAATCATTAAACTAACCTGAACTCACTCACACATGATACTATTTAAGTTAACAATCTCTTTGTGAGCTTTCAGAATCTAATTCCAACCTCCGATTCATTCTGTCTCCCTGCAGCAAGAATAACCTTTACAAAATGTTCCCTGAACTGATGGTCCATTCACAATGACAGTGGTGGTATCTGCTTCAGTTTATGGGGACTTCAGGCACACTGTTTGCATACACACAACAATAAATACAAGATACAAAAAAAACATGGTGTGGAGAACAATACAGTAATTTGTAATAAGAATTACAGTGTAAAACAAACACATACAAGGTATCACATACATTACGAAAACAACACTAGAGAAAGAAATTTAAGAAAAAAAACAAGGTTCATGGGACATTAAGTTGTGCGTGCACATTGCACACTGTTCACGACTGTGCTGAGAATGAGGCACTAAATCACATTGTTAGAAATGTTCGAAGCACTTCACAAATTCATTAGTTTCTCTGAGGGGGTTGGTATGTTGAGTCATATGCATTGATGCACGTGGTTCCATGTCTTGAGCATTGGAGGGGGGCTTTTGGGATGGGGCCACAGTACTGACATCACATAGGGCTAAACGTCGGGTGTTGTTGCTATGTTGTTGCAACAGCAATAGGGAGTGCTGGAGCGTCTGCAGTACGCTGTTGAGATTGTAGTCAGACCCATGCATATGATCACGGCAGTACGGTAGGAAGACGCAGTGATAGGCCCTCCTCACGTCGATTAATTGTCTCTGTGGTCTACTTGTTGGGATACATCACTAGTCTAGGTCTCTTATCTCGCTGGACAGTACTTTACGTTTCCCAATATTGCAGTTCGACGAGGGATGATGGCACGTGGAGTGACTCCACAAGTGTGTGAGGTCATCCATACAGGATCGAACTAGGAGCGACGATTGCTAAAACTGCTCTCTAATAGAGAGGAGAAGTTAGAAATGAGACCATACATTTGTTAGTGTGGCACGATACTGCTTTGTGTATGCTGATCGGCCAATGCTAGTGAGTTGTAAAAACCCAAACAGGTGAGTATATAGCGTCCCTTTCTGTCCTGAGGCACATGAGACGCCGGTTATGACACCATATGTGATCTTCTTCGTGTACTCACGACAACGTGGTCTGCCGCAGGGAATCCCTCCAAACGGCTGCCGCGTCCGGAGAGCTAGTTGGCTGTTGCGTGTGGGTCGCATGTCAGTGTCAACGGCCAGCCTCACTTTCGCTTGTGGCCCGGCGAGGGCTGTCTGCCGCCTAATCCCTCAGGTATACGGCCCGGTGACTGTCAGCTTGTAGAACCGGATGCTCTCGCGCCCTTCGCGTCAGGTGGCCGAAGACCTCTTGTTTTTGTGCTGGCTGGCCTCTGCATTGCCACGATACCCGTCATCTGCACAGTTCTGACAAAAATCTTATGCCTAACTTTTTTGTCATGACCTTCTATGTTATAATAAATTTACATAATGACACATTGATGGTCTGTCATTTCAGACACTCTTATTTTACTTTTATAGCTATTAATCTATGGCTATAATTATAACAAAATAGAGACCGGTCTCACTACTGTACATGGTGTGTGACGCTACACTGGATGAACAGCTAAATGTGTGGGCCCGCACTAATATTACTATTAATTATATAGATCGACAGTAGACATGCTCAAGAATTAACTACCATTTGCCCACGATCTACATTCTATGTCTTTTAATTAAATTATGTTGTTATGCAGGTCTAAGTTTTACTGTGCTATAAAGAACATGCAACTATGCTACTTTCGCTCGTCAGTCTTCCCTCCATCTCGGGTCTGTGGTTTGGTGACCTGAAAAATAGCATCTCAACAGGCGCGCTCTGCTGAACACTAGTGGTAGAAAACCGCCACACTATTAAGGATCTAGTTATTGTAAAAATCCTTAAGTTTAATTTATCCTAGTATATGGTACTCTCTCTATTATTATTATATTTTTTTTTTCTTTTTACCTTATACAACACTCTTACATAATTCCTGTTCCGCTGAGATGTCTCGCTGCTCGCCGCTATTGACAACAGTGATGTGCGCGCCGTACGACATGGCCTCCAAGTTCTCACTACGCCTCACTGAAACTCCAGAGACTGGGTTAGCCATGGCTATACACGACAATAAATTTATAGTTGCAACTTCCTTCTCTATGTGATGCGGTTTTCGCGATCAAAGCACACCTTTCCAGAAGCAATGTAATATGACCACGCCAGGACTGGTTCCTGTTGCGGATTCAGTCGCCCAACACACGCCAGCTACACAGTATGTCACGAATATCCAAGTATAAGTCCCTGGTTATTCATCTGTGACAGTCACGAGCAGCACGCTAAATCCCCAACCAACACATTGGCATGGTAGGCTTTATGCCCGCATTTCTCTCGTCTAGGGCACCATTGGAGTCAAACGCTCACAGGTTCACCCCGACTTGCAAGACAACGATGCTGGCGCAGCTCTGCAGAAACTATACTGCCCATATTCATCCTCGAAATCACGCAATATACCACAATCTTGCAGTGCACTGACGCGTGCCTGCAAGCATTGGTATGAACGTCTCACGAACTGGTTGTGGCCGCTATGGAGCGTATCACGACTTCTCAGAACGCTTCTAAGAGCACGTTCTTGTATGCGCCCGTTTGTGCGACATCTCGTCACTCATCTTTACCCCTTAACATGGACACCAGATAGGAAAGGGCAAAAACATTGCTCATGGAAAGGTAGTGCCTCTTACCGCAACGACAGAGGACATCCCGAACATAGACAAAAAGTTAACAGCAGTAAATTCATATGCGAGAAAACGCAGCGTGTTAATATTTTAACAATCTTAATCTATTAATGCAACGATTATCGTTCCCCGAAGAAAGGTTCAATATTTGCCTATTCTACTATGTACACCACTTAAGCTACTATTATTCCACGAACTTCTTTATGTGAGAAATGTGGTGGAATCCTATGGACTAGCGCCAATCCCTTGTTAGACTCCCCCTCCTCTGACGTGCATTAGGATTTGCAGGTCTAATTTCAATCTCCTGGTTCTCCTGTTGTCCTTGATTTCGTTCTCTCCAATTACGGTCGCTTTGCCGTTCGTTATTCCTCCTGTCCCAGATTCCTTGTCTAGATTGACCCTGTTCCCTGACGTTCTGGTTTCCGTGTCTCTGGTTTCCATAACCTTGAATAGCGTAACCTTGACTTCCGTAACCCTGGTTTCCTAACTGACGAGTGCTATTATGCGATCTTTTGTCGTCTTCCCTTGCTGGCCCGTGGTATTTGTTATTTTGCGCCTTCTTCCTGTCCTTTGCGTCTTGTTTATCGAAGACTACTTCGAGTTCGCGCAATAGACTCTTGAATGCTTCTATGTCAGATCCACACTTCCCGACAAGTGTCTGTTGATACCTAACAGGCAATTTGGAAAAGCAAAATTTAATGATTTCTCCGTTGCTATATGGACTATCTAAAAACTGATTCTTCTTGAGTAAATCATCAAAAAATTTGGTTGCGCTTCTATGCCCGGACACTTCCAGTTCAGGCCAAAATATTATTTCCTCTTTAATCCTGTCTTGCGTTTCCTTTGACCAGTAGGTCCGCAGGAATGCACCAACAAATTCCTGATAAGTCCGACACGTCGCTGCCACGCCCCACATCTTTTCCGCAGCTTGGCCTTCGATGTGTCCATACATGAATTCTAATTTGGCCTGGGTTGGCCATGACGACGGTAATGAATTTGTAAATTGCATCACCCAGCTCTTCGGATGCATCGACCCTCCATTATCTTAGAATTTCTGGAATTTTAGTATCGACAGGAAGTGATTGTGATCAAAATTCTGTCCGATCCTCGCACTGGTGTTGTCACTCGTTTCCGATACTTTCACGTCTGCTGAGTGTCCTGATCTATCTTGCTGATAACTGTGATGTGCTACGTCTGTATCACAGTGGAAGTGGCATTCAGCATTCACTCTTCTAAGTGGGCTGCAATTATTGGAGCTATTACTCTCTGTTTCTGCGTGTGCATTGTTAGTTCCGCACTCTGTCACTGGCCTAGAGCACGGCGGACTTTTCCTCAGAGACACAATTCTGTGTACTCCATCATTGGTATCCGAACGCGCAGTGCTCGTGTGCCCGTTTCGCTCTAGTTTTGCTATCCGACTCTCTACTTCTTTCATTCGTTTCGTGATATTCGTAACCACAATATTACCTTGAGTCTTTAAGAACGCTAGGGATTTTGAGTGGGATTGTGTTGTACGTCGCAAGCGCCCTGCGAGTTTAGAAGTTGCTTCCGCGACTTCCATTGACCCTGTTGCTGCCGTTTTGGCTAGGCCTGCTACTTTTTGTGCTACCAGTGACATTTGTTTTGCTTCTCCACATTCTTTCTTTATTGTTAGTAATTCCCCACGAATTTTCCCTATATGCGAAATTATTGCCTGAGTGTCCTTCTTACGCTGTTCGTCAGCTTCTTCCTTCTCCTTCTTACGTTGTTTCTCCTCTTCTTCCTTCTCCTTCTTACGTTGTTCGTCAGCTTCTTCTTTCATTGATCGTAGGAAGCTCAGTATTGGGTTAATGTCATCATTTTGATCCTCGTCACACATGGGTGATGTAACTCTGGACACCTGGGCGCTAGAGCTCTGACGTGGCCGAGCTGGCCCCTGTCTGCTCTCGTTCGTTTGATTATAAACTTCTGCTACCGTCTCGACCTGTGTGCCTGTCTCTGTTTCATCCTCTACCTCACTATCATAATCACGGCCGCAACTCTGCTCTAAGATCGCGTCCAAATCACCTTCCTCATCAATGACCCTGGCGTCCTGTCCTGCTAAAAATGTGCCCATCTCATCTCCGAACCTATTCCCGTCGGAAAACTGCCCCTTATCCATTATGCTATCCTCTTTTGTTTTAGCGTCGCTCGATAATAGTCGTGCCTTACTTCTCGTTATCATTCATGATGAACAAATTTATCTAAAATGCACAATAAAATTAATCTACTCCATATATTTTTACACATAGACATAAAGTTTCAACAACGCCGCTCCAACGCTGTAATTATACGCACGATTTGTTGTGGTACAGAAACCACACACAAACCCAACAAAGTGTGATGTGATATGGACACACCATCAAAGGAACACAAAAACAATGAACAAAAAAAATATATACACGGAAAACAAAAACTATAATCATGCGCCACTACTTAAAACTAAACGTGGAACTACCAGAAAAAAAACTTGGGTATTAATCAATAAAAAAATTAGAGAAAAAAAATTTGAATGTTCGTACTAAGAATACTGTTTGTTAATCAGTGATTCTCAGGAAAGATCCGAGGCTAAGGGTCGCCATTTTATGCGAGGTGCCGGGGCTAGCAGTGTATTTAACACTCAATTCTTCTAGAATCTACATATGTACATGATGCTCTAAGCCCCCCCTATTCTAACTCCGACTTTTGCTGTTGCACAAGGATAAAAAAAATACGCGAACTGACTCTAATCAACCATGCCAGTGGAGTAGAAGAGAGTTTGGCACCTGCAATAATTTAATTTGATAAATAAGTTAAATAAATGAAGGTTTCATTAACATAGTGAGGAATGATGGGGTTGCTCTACCGATTAACAGAATGAAAGTTCTGTCCAAAATAACAATATGGTTTATTAAGACTAAACACAAAATAATAAACAAAAACACATGAAACATTTACAATACATCAAATTGGCTCAAATTGGATACTCAAACAAACGCTGTGAATGTGAATTTGTCCCTAAACTAGATTGTGAGGATTATGACGAAGTGGTATGTGCAGCCAATTCCTTGCAACTCAAATCTTAGAGAAAACACATAGCCAACCCAACATTAATTGCTGCTACCCAAGACAGAACAAAGTTAGAAAAAAAAGACGAACAGGCGCGCTCTGCTGAGCTCTGATTATCACCTAGGAAAATCCCTATTTGCCGGTGCTGCGGACATACATTACCAAACTGTCTTCTTGACTGCCAGGACACGATCTGGCGTACCGGAGCCGTTGGCTGGTTGCTTCGACGTCCTCGACCGAAAGGCAAGAACCGACTCCCCACAAGAGCATCCGTACAAAACCGAACACAGAACATTCCCTCCCCCACGACAGTGGCCGTGGTTAAACGTTCCAATCAGCAACTCGAAAACCGGCGGAAAATTCCACTCCATTGCCGGAACACTACCATTCCACCAATGGAGATTCTTGGCGCCAATTTCTGCGCCGATCTTGCTACGTCACGGAGCTATGCCCTGAGCAAGCCAATCACAGTTACTATTTTGCAGAAAGAGCGGGAATTTTCCCGCCACAGCTGCCTGGGTACACAAGTCATACCCACGCCTCGCTGGTAGCCCGTCAGAAAGTGTTTTCGCTAAGTTTCTGCGAAGTAACGGAACCTCTAGCCCAGCCGCTACTTCAGGCCCTGCGGGCGTGCCTCTTGACAATGTCGGCGTCTGGAAAGAATTCACTCGACTCCTTCACACCTGTCGGCTTACCCTTTCAAAGTCAACTGAGCCTGCCTATCACTGGACCACCCGGGTGACGAGAGACGCTGCGTGGGAAGTCCGCGTGTGAAGGAATAGCAACTTTCCACTGCATGCAATTAGAGAGGAGAATTGTAAGATAGAAATATGAGAGGGGGCTCATGCCACCTCTCAATCTTAGCGAAACACTGGGAAGAATAAAAAAAGAGGTTTAACTTTTATAGGTTTAGAAATAGGATATGATATTGTCCTGAGAAATCTACTTTGGAGAGCATTACATTTGGCAAACATAAAGGGTCCTTTAATTGAAATAATACGGGAAATGTATAAAGACAATGTATGGCAAGTGAAAATTGGTATTACACTTTCACAGAAATTTTTTAATAAGAAAGGGTCTGTTACAAGGCTGCCCCACGTCACCAACGTTATTTAAAATCTATATAGATATCAGTCTTAAGACGTGGTCTCGTAAATGCAATCGGATGGGGCTAGAAATTAAAGATGGAGTTTATTTACATCACCTGCTATTTGCTGATGATCAAGTAGTTATAGCTCAAGATGGGGAGGATGCAAATTATATGTGTAACCAGTTAGCAATGGAATATAGAACCTGGGGATTGAAGATTAATTACCAGAAAACAGAATACCTCACTAATGATCCAGAAGACTTATATATAGAGGGAAAGAAAATTAAAGAGGTCAATACTTTCTGTTGTTTGGGCTCCATTAGAGTTTCAGGGAAAATCAGAGGTAGAGATTAATAAAAGAATTAGCAGTCGGAGGTAGGTCATTGGGATGATCAACTCAATCTTGTGAAGCAGAAATGTAACAAACCGAACCGAAAAAATCGTATGTAAATCGATACTAGACAGCATAGTTATGTATGGAGTGGAGACTTGGACTACAAATCTGAAACATCTAAAAAATCTGCAAGCAATAGAAATGGACTTCTGGAGACAATCAGCAAGAATTTCTAGGAAAGAGAAAGTAAGAAACGACGAAATAATAAAGAGAATGGAAGTAAAAGAGAGACTACATGACGTGATGGATAGAAAGAAGTTACAGTGGTACAGGCATGTAAGAAGAACAGAGGAAGCCAGAATTCCGAAAATTATCCGGGAATGGGAACCAGAGGAACAGAAGAGAAGAGGACGCCCTATGACCACATGGCTCCAAAATGTACGATTAACAATGAGAAGACATGGCACAGAGGAAGAACAAGACGTACAAGATCGAAACACCTGGAGGGACATCCTGAGGAGATAAATTAAGATCTTACGTAAAAGATTTAAAAATTTCCGGGTATTCGTTATGTTGGAGGAAAACCTTTGTATACAGGAAAATAAAAATAAATAAATAAATTATACAAAGTGATTTTCAGCATATGAATGAATGAGAGTAACTTAAGTTAAATTCACCTCTCAGTTTCTTAATTATTTCTGCAGTAGGTTGTGACCTGTATTTATCTAACGACAAAAATAATTTCATAAAAGAAATTTGGTCATTAACCTTATTAGAGGCCCTAAAGCATTCAACATAAGACAGCAAAAAATTTAAATGGAAAGATTTTGTGCACAGTTAACAGAAGGAACAATAAAGTTTTTTTCAGTTTTGCTATTGTTTATACCCCTCTCAATTACATACGTGCATATACATAACATATAAAATTTTGTTTTAAGGAACTAACTACTTGATAATAGCAGAGGTGTAATTTAACTGGCACCCAATAACGTGGGGCTCGAATATATGTAGGACATAAAATATAAAAATCAATTTGTAGTCCGCCCCCGGTATCTGAGTGGTTAGCGAGACAGAATGCCCAGGTTCGATTTCCGGCTGGGTCGCAGATTTTCTCCGCTCAGGGATTGGGTGTTGTGTTATCCTAGTCATCATTATTTCATCCTCATCGACGCGCAAGTCGCCGAAGTGGCGTCAAATCAAAAGACTTCCACCCGGCGAACGGTCTACCCGCCGGGAGGCCCTGGTCACACGACATTTATTTATCTATTTGTATATGTATATGTATTTATGTGTAAAGTATGATGCATTTCCTCTTACATGTAATCTATGAGAACTGTTGAGGAAAAGGAAATTTATCCACAAAGAGAACGAATGTATAATGTAAAATAACCCTGAGAAGAGTCTTACGGAATGTTTGGAAAAGAACAATAACAGAGTAAAATATCAAAAACGATATGTAAAGGAGGTAAGGGCCACAGTGGATACACTCCTGTTTTCGCTTGTGACTTTGGAAGTGATAGTATATCAGATTACTTGTGGTGCATAATAGTTTCAAGAAATTTTTCATATGAATCTACAATAACAACTTACAGATATCTTAAATACACGAAAGCAAGGGCTCTTACAGTTTTGTACAGATAAGCAAACTGGAATGTTTTTATTGAGCTTCTACTATTGAATGTCCATTACAAGTTGCATGTGGTGATTGTGTCTTCACTTGTGTGATTGTAATTTTTATCCATGTAAAGAGTGGGAAATCTTCCAACGTATAATCCGATATGGTCAAGCTAGGTAGAAAAATGGAATATGAAGCTAGTCCAGACATGTTGTCACAAGGGAATATCCCCGATGTAAGCAATAACGAAAATGACCATGTAGCCTCCGCTACAGCAAATATGATGCTGGGGGCAGGTGTCATGAGTACAGTAGAGATGGTGTCCGCCCCCGGTAGCTGCGTGGTCAGCGCGACAGACTGTCAATCCAAAGGGCCCGGGTTCGATTCCCGGCTGGGTCGGAGATATTCTCCGCTCAGGGATTGCGTGTCGTGTTGTCATCATCATTTCATCCCCTAACGCGCAAGTCGCCGAAGTGGCGTCAGATCGAAATACTTGCACCAGGCGAACGGTCTACCCGCCGGGAGGCCCTCGTCACACGGCATTTCATTTCAGTAGAGATAGTTTCATCCACTGTAAGTCAAAGAACGAAAGAAATAGGTCAGGTAGAACCCACGTCAGTGAATGATGAGTTACTTCGAGACCACGCCTATATGCTCGACTATATCACATCATTTTGCAGAATTTTTTTAGAGAAAGTTGAAGAACGAGATAGATAACTTGAACAAAGACAAGGAGAGCGGATAGGAAATTAGAATAGATGTTAACAGAACGTGACAAAGAATGGGATAGCCAGTTAGAACAGAACCTAACAGAAAGTAACCAAGCCTTAGCTAGTAGTTACTGAAATAACCGGAAAGGTAAAAAAAAATGGCTCCGAGCACTATGCGACTTAACTTCTGAGGTCATCAGTCGCCTAGAACTTAGAACTAATTAAACCTAACTAACCTAAGGACATCACACACATCCATGCCCGAAGCAGGATTCGAACCTGCGACCGTAGCGGTCGCTCGGCTCCAGACTGTAGTGCCTAGAACCGCACGGCCACTCCGGCCGGCAAACGGAAAGGTAGAAAAGATTGAAAAGGAAGTAGCCGAAACGATAAAAGCGTACAAAGAGAAGCCGGATTTAGTCAGTAACTAAGTAAGCGTATTGCATAATTTGCAGTCAGCATGCAATGTAATGAAAGACGATGTGCAGACGTTAACGAACCGTTTAGGGAACTCAGAGCTCGAACGTAATGAAAATACTGGTCAGCACCTTGCTGCGTAAAAGACAGGAGAAGAATTTAGTGGACGTCTAGAAATAAAAGACGCTGAGAGAGAGGATGTGTTGACTCAGAAATAAAGAATGCGATTCAGCAAGTCAACAACGAAGCACCTTTCAGTAATAGTGAGAACGCCGGAGCCATAAAGACAGAGTTAAGCCAAATCAAAGAAAACTTGAGTCTGAAATACCATAGCTGTAAAAAGAGAGATAATATAGAGTACAGTTTTGTGAATAGCTTTTGCACTAAGTGGAAGGTAATGAACATTTTATAAATAATGTGATTGGGACTGACGAATCTAGCTTCACTCGTGAAGGTATTTTCATCCGGTACAACAGTCTTTATAGGTCGGAACAGAACCCACATATTACCGGTGAACGTGGCTTTCTACACACGGTTTGGCATCAACCTGTCGGCTGGAATCGTGGGATGAGTGCCCTTATCGATATCTGGGCAAGTTGAATGCGCCCCTGAATCGTACGTTTCTTTAAGTACAGGGCTATTACAAATGATTGAAGCGATTTCATAAATTCACTGTAGCTCCATTCATTGACATATGGTCACGACACACTACAGATACGTAGAAAAACTCATAAAGTTTTGTTCGGCTGAAGCCTCACTTCAGGTTTCTGCCGCCAGACCGCTCGAGAGCGCAGTGAGACAAAATGGCGACAGGAGCCGAGAAAGCGTATGTCGTGCTTGAAATGCACTCACATCAGTCAGTCATAACAGTGCAACGACAATTCAGGACGAAGTTCAACAAAGATCCACCAACTGCTAACTCCATTCGGCGATGGTATGTGCAGTTTAAAGCTTGTGGATGCCTCTGTAAGGGGAAATCAACGGGTCGGCCTGCAGTGAGCGAGGAAGCGGTTGAACGCCTGCGGGCAAGTTTCACGCGTGTATCTGGACATGCTGGAAAATTGGCTCATGCCACAACTGGAGACCGACAGCGCCGACTTCATCTTCCAACAGGATGGTGCTCCACCGCACTTCCATCATGATGTTCGGCATTGCTTAAACAGGAGATTGGAAAACCGATGGATCGGTCGTGGTGGAGATCATGATCAGCAATTCATGTGATGGCCTCCACGCTCTCCCGACTTAACCCCATGCGATTTCTTTCTGTGGGGTTATGTGAAAGATTAAGTGTTTAAACCTCCTCTACCAAGAAACGTGCCAGAACTGCGAGCTCGCATCAACGATGCTTTCGAACTCATTGATGGGGACATGCTGCGCCGAGTGTGGGAGGAACTTGATTATCGGCTTGATGTCTGCCGAATCACTAAAGGGGCACATATCGAACATTTGTGAATGCCTAAAAATTTTTTTGAGTTTTTGTATGTGTGTGCAAAGCATTGTGAAAATATCTCAAATAATAAAGTTATTGTAGAGCTCTGAAATCGCTTCGATCATTTGTAATAACCCTGTACTTTGCTTGATGCATTAGAAAATGTTCCACTTGGTGTTCGGCGACAGTTATATTCCCAGCACGATGGTTCACCACCACTCTTTGGAATGAATGTGCGTAAATGTTTGAGTGAAGCGTTTCCGGGGACATGGACTAGTCGTGGAGGCCCGGTGTTCTGGTCCCCACTTTCCTCGACTTCATCCACTAGAGTTTATATTTGAGAGGGCACTTGAAGGAACATGTTTATAGCACTCATCCATGAATGTACACGACGTAATAGCGCGCTGGAATGCCACTTAAGCAATGGTGGATGTCGATGTGTTGCGTAGGGTCCAGCAAAGTGTGATCCAGCAAGTGGCGAAGTGTTTGCAAATGCAAGGTAGTCGCTTTGAACATTCTCTCCAAAGTGAACATTGCTCATACGTGTACTCATGCGTCTCTGTGAAGATAAGCCTGGACGTCAAACGTACAGAATAGAATTACTGTGCATAGCTTAATGTGCAATCTAGTGTAACCTACATATTGTGTTTGTTGCAACTCTTTGGATACAGACAATGTTGGATATAGGAAAACCTCAAGGAGGGGGCGCTAAATGTGTCTTGAGATACCTTTACTTTTTCCGCAATAAAAAATAATCAAATCACCTGCAAAGCTTAAGAAAGTGTTATTTAAACTTACACACATATACAAGACAATCCCTTCTTATGATATAAAAAAGTTACAATTAAGGTTCTCTTCCTTAAATGATGAATTCTAAGTGCCTATTTTTCCTGGCAAATTGGTTAATTACATCGTCAATAGGACTACATACGAAAGTACAGCTACTCGATAACCCGATTCAGTCGAGTCGACTGACGGAAGAAAAGAACGAATAGTGTGCGGGCTGACTGACTAGCGGGGGCGGCGAGGGTGGCAGTCTGGGGGGCTCACTCAAGGATACAGACGGTGTTACTTTATGAACTATTATTTTCTATTGGCTTTATTTGCTTCGGTGTGGCTGAGCGGTTCTAGGCGCTTCAGTCTGAAACCGCACGACCGCTACGGTCGCACGTTCGAATCCTGCCTCGGGCATGGATGTGTGTGATGTCCTTACGTTAGGTAGGTTTAAGTAGTTCTAAGTTCTAGTGGACTGATGACCTCAGATGTTAAGTCCCATAGTGCTCAGAGCCATTTTTTGTTTCATGGACGAAACAAAGTGGTCGTTCACATCTGTAAAAATTTCATGTTATGTCTTCATGTTTAAATAAAAATGACAGTAACAGAAAGAAATACATAAAATATTGCATTGTGAAGGTGTACATTAGATGCAATTTGATGCTTTAATAGAAAAAAAATGTTTTGCGCAAATGTGACTCAAACATTGGCGAGTCTGTATATCTGTTACCCAAACCACTGCCGTGTCTCACTGAGCTAACGCAACAGCTCCATCAGAGGGCCAGGTTCATTCTACGTGTTCTTGGCTACGCTGCACGCAGTTACAGCGGTACCATAGCCTCGTTTTTTTTAATCGCATTTCTATTAATCCTACTGGTGAGATTAGGTTTTGATATATACACTGTTGTCTTGAACTGAGACTGAAACGTCCCCTCAGAACATTTATACAAGACTGTGCTTAAACTGACACCCAATATTTTTTAGCGCAACGCAATCTGACTTTCAGAAATCCCTACAAAGGAATGGCCCTGACTAACATTAACCTATACGTTTCACAAATCACTTACCAAAAATCTTCGTTACTCGAACTACTGCAATACAGCGAGCGCCACTACTGCCAGCTAAATAAAAGATTCAAACTACGGAAGGCACTAACTACTGATAGGCATAGTTAGCAAATGAAAGATTTTAATAGAGAACAAACAATGTATTTACCTCAATAGTGTTCAAAAGTCATAATGTATATAGCAGTTCATGATATCCAATATTGCAAATTTCAAACTCCGCCATCTCTCTCCTCACATCCACCATTGCTGGCGGCTCACCTCCAACTGCGCAACGCTACGCGCTGTTCACATCCAGCTGCCGCTGCCAACACTACAATGGCAGACAACAATGCAAACTAGCCACAGACTGCACACAGCACAGCCAGTGATTTTCATACAGAGAGCGCTACGTGGTGGCGGCGTTACCAATATAAGAACCTAAACAGCCTACTTACAAGACGAGGAGTCGTATGCCGACCACCCAGTGTGGCATTTTTTCTTTATTGTTAAAAACCATTCAAGAGCCAAGACCGCGCAAAATATTTTTTATTCAATGTCCATTTTACGCCGAATCTCATGCGCAAGATGCCAGGTGGGTAAAACTCAGCATCCACTTGACATCTTCTGCATGAGGTTCAGCATAAAATGAACATGTTTAACTAAAAAAAAAAGATTAAGACCGGAAGATGACAGCTAAGACTTTTCAAACGTGTTGTCTTGAATAAAAAATGATTTGTGAGATCTTGGCTTTTGAATGGTTTCTAACAATTTAAGCAGATCGACCTTCAATACTCTCATAATGAGAAGATTTAGTTTTTTATTCACCTGTATATACATCAACACACAACAAATTAGAATGAATGAACTGTATATGTTCTAATTCCCTACCACTTCAGCGATTTGGCTGTCAGCGGTAGCACTTGTGTAGGAGATAGTACCTTTTGCGGGCGGTGTTGGTTAGCGGCAGGAAATAAATCGTGGCCCCAAAACTCTTTCTAAAGCCTGATAAGCACCACTCACAAACCTCATCCTTCCTGCCTCACATCAGTTGTCAGCAGTTGAGCTGCACGGCGAACGGATTTCTGCGGACTCCTTGTGAAACCATGGTGGATGCGCTCGACGTCTGTGTCAGACACTCGAGGACGACCCGGCGACTTGCCTTTACACAAGCAACCCGTTTCTCGGAATTGTTCATTCCATCGTCTTATGCTCTGTGCTGCAGGAGGATCCACAGCACACCTAGTACGAAAGTCACGCTGAACGGTTATTGCTTACCCGCACTGCACGAAACGTAGAACACAAAACGCTTTCTGTTGTCCAGACACCATTTTTACTAGAACTGAAGTTACTGGTACCCAGCGGGAACTACACTACTGGATATTAAAATTGGTACACCAAGAAGAAATGTAGATGATAAACGGGTATTCATTGGACAAATATATTATACTACGACTGACATGTCATTACATTTTCACGCAATTTGGGTGCATAGATCCTCAGAAATCAGTACCCAGAACACAACCACCTCTGGTCGTAATAACGGCCTTGATACGCCTGGGCATTGAGTCAAACAGAGCTTGGATGGCGTGTACAGGTACAGCTTCAACTCGATACCACAGTTCATCAAAGGAAGTGACTGGCGTATTGTGACGAGCCAGTTGCTCGGCCAACATAGACCAGACGTTTTAACTTGGTGAGAGATCTGGAGAATGTGCTAGCCAGGGCAGCAGTCGAACATTTTCTGTATCCAGAAAGGCCTGTACATGACCTGCAACATGCGGTCGTGCATTATCCTGCTGAAATGTAGGGTTTCGCAGGGATCGAATGAAGGGTAGAGCCACGGGTCGTAACACATCTGAAATGTAACGTCCACTGTTCAAAGTGCCGTCGATGCGAACAAGAGGTGATCGAGACGTGTAACCAATTACACCCCATACCATCACGCCGGGTGATACGCCAGTATGGCGATGACGAATACACGCTTCCAATGTGCGTTCACCGCGATGTCGCCAAAGACGGATGAGGCCGTCATGATGCTGTAAACAGAATCTGGATTCATCCGAAAAAATGACGTTTTGCCGTTCGTGCACCCAGGTTCGTCGCTGAGTACACCATCGCAGCAGATGGTTGTTGTCTTGAAAACGTCCCCATCTGTTGACTCAGGGATCGAGACGTGGCTTCACGATCAGTCAAATCCATGCGGATAAGATGCCTGTCATCTCGACTGCTAGTGATACGAGGCCGTTGGGATCCAGCACGGCGTTCCGTATTACCCTCCTGAACCCACCGATTCCATATCCTGCTAACAGTCATTGGATCTCGACCAACGCGAGCAGCAATGTCGCGATACGATAAACCGCAATCGCGATAGGCTACAATCCGACCTTTATCAAAGTCGGAAACGTGACGGTACGCATTTCTCCTCCTTACACGAGGCATCACAACAACGTTTCACCAGGCAACGCCGGTCAACTGCTGTTTGTGTATGAGAAATCGGTTGGAAACTTTCCTCATGTCAGCAAGTTGTAGGTGTCGCCACTGGCGCCAACCATGTGTGAATACTCTGAAAAGCTAATCATTTGCATATCACAGCGTCTTCTTCCTGTCGGTTAAATTTCGCGTCTGTAGCACGTCATCTTCGTGGTGTAGTAAATTTAATGGCCAGTAGAGTATATAAAACACGAGAGTTCACTCTTTCCAACACTACGTTGGTCACGCACACATCTGAAATAACATAATAGTTACTATTTTTTAAATCGGATGATTGTTTTTGATACACCCTATATATTCACCGTTGCACACTGCAGAAAAGCTAACGCTGGCGACAAAATTGTTGTGATTTGTTTTACGAAGATTGAGTGAGAAATTCTCGTGACAGAGTGTAGATGACGTTGATATCATCGTAATTTTGCATAACTCCAGTGTGCTGAGTATAATGGACAGTAACTCATTTTCAGATCGTGATGCAAAACGAGACAGCCAGAGTTGCAACTAAAATGGATGTTTATTTAGTCTGTGACAGGTATCTGGCTACGCCCATTCTCAAACCATCCGACGTTTGCCAAGTAAATTGTCCGTCAAAACAGCAGTGAACAATGTGCGTACATATGCGCATGGTCCCAACTAATATTCGCTAACAAACGTTAGTTGGGACCATATTCTGATGTATGCTATTTATTTATTGCTATTTTGACGCACAACCGATCTGGCAAACAATGGTTGATTTGAGAATGGGCTTAGCACGATACAGGTCACCGAATAAATGAATATCCACTTTAGTTCCAACTCTGGCTGTCTCTTTGTGCATCACAATGTGATTTTATTCTGTTATAGTGGTACACGTTACGTTGTAACGTAAGTGCCTGTTGTATCAGCGGAATAACTCTCTTTAAAAAACGTTTCTACTAGTCGTGGTGTAACATCTACAGTAATTGAATTACTTCGACATCTGTAGCAACATGCCGTCGTCCAAATATTCTTACGAAAGGCTCAAAGACGCATTGCTGCTACCTTCTTTCCCAGGTTTACACAACACAGTGAAAATGGTAACATTCACGCTGTAGCTGCAATAAGTTTAACGCTACGTTGGTTTCAGTATTTCTTTGATTATTTGCATATACTTTTCTTCCCGAAGCATGTTGACAATGTCGTAAAATTTCAACTTCCGTCACTTCTTCACTGTTGACCCCAAGTGCTCCAAGGACTTCCATGAAAGGAAAAGAAAGCAAGCTATTATTAGCTATGACATTACCTGCTACAGCGTCACGTGTAACGTTTCTTGCTGTCTTTACCATAAATGAAACTCAAGGTTATCACTCTGCATGCTGCATACTACTTTGGCGAGGAAAAGAAAGCTATAAAATAAATATATGGAATGATTACATTGTTATAATCTGACACTACTGCTTAGTTCTCTCTCCATCATTGTAGACTGACAATTATATCTAGAACGTACAAATAAAGCACTAAACTATAGCACTGCCGCACTTTCAGCTGCCATCCTGAGGCCCAAAAAACATCCTAAACCCGTACCCGCTGCATCTCCAAACGTCCTAGAGGGCCGCTCTCTAATTCCATGGTAGCGCATTCCATATGGACTTGCTTTTCCCTCCCAGGTCAGTCAGATTGCATCGTACTATTGAACATTATAGGAATTCTCGATGTGCTTTCATTTTGTCCCCGGGGCAACGGCCTTGCCGCAGTGGATACACCGGTTCCCGTCAGATCACCGAAGCTAAGCGCTGTCGGGCGTGGCCAGCACTTGGATGGGTGACCATCCGGGCCGTCATGCGCTGTTGCCATTTTTCGGGGTGCACTCAGCCTCGTGATGCCAATTGAGGAGCTACTCGACCGAATAGTAGCGGCTCCGGTCAAAGAAAACCATCATAACGACTGGGAGAGCGGTGTGCTGACCACACGCCCCTCCTATCCGCATCCTCAGCTGAGGGTGACACGGCAGTCGGATGGTCCCGATGGGCCACTTGTGGCCTGCGACGAAGTGCTTTTTTTTTTTCATTTTGTCCCAGTTTCTTACCTTCATCGTCGTCATGACTGATGATACTTCTCTAGTTACGATCTCTTGCACAAACTCCTTTCTTCTGTTGTTTCCTTCACACCCTTCCTCCGTTTCTCTCCTTGAGATTCTTCTCTAAGACAGCGAATTGTCTTCGTTTTTCACGACTTTCGCCTTCTTTTCCTCCCGTCTCCAATTTCTCTTGAAAACTTATAAACTTCAGTTGAAATGCTACTAACGATCATGAGCTTCATCTGGTTGTCCTTTCTGCTGGGCACGTTCTGATAACAAAATGTTACTACCCGCTAATGGATGGACCATCGATGATATTATTACACTACTGGCCATTAAAATTGCTACACCAAGAAGAAATGCAGATGATAAACGGGTATACATTGGACAAATATATTATACTACAACTGACATGTGATTACATTTTCACGCAATTTGAGTGCATAGATCCTGAGAAATCAGTACCCAGAACAACCATCTCTGCCAATAATAACGGCCTTGATACTCCTGGGCATTGAGTCAAACAGAGCTTGGATGGCGTGTACAGATACAGCTGCCCACGCAGCTTCAACAGGACACCACAGTTCATCAAGAGTAGTGACTGACGTATTACGACGAGCCAGTTGCTCGGCCACCATTGACCAGACGTTTCAGTTGGTGAGAGATCTGGAGAATGTGCTGGCCAGGCCAGCAGTCGAACATTTTCTGTATCCAGGAAGGCCCGTACAGGATCTTCAACATGCGGTCGTGCATTATCCTGCAGAAATGTAGGGTTTCGCAGGGATTGAATGAAGGGTAGAGCCACGGATTGTAACACATCTGAAATGTATCGTCCACTGTTCAAAGTGCCGTCAATGCGCACAAGAGATGACCGAGGCGTGTAACCAATGGCACCCCATACCATCACGCTGGGTGATACGCCAGTATGGCGATGACGAATACACGCTTCCAATGTGCGTTCACCTCGATGTCGCCAAACACGGATGCGACCATCCTGATGCTGTAAACAGAACGTGGATTCATCCGAAAAAATGACGTTTTGCCATTGGTGCACCCAGGTTCGTCGTTGAGTACACCATCGCAGGCGGTCGTGTCTGTGATGCAGCGTCAAGGGTAACCACAGCATGGTCTCCGAGCTGTTAGTCCATGCTGCTGCAAACGTCGTCGAACTGTTCGTGCAGATGGTTGTTGTCTTGCAAACGTTCCCATCTGTTGACTCAGGGATCGAGACGTGGCTGCACGATCAGTCAAATCCATGCGGATAAGATGCCTCTCATCTCGACTGCTAGTGATACGAGGCCATTGGGATCCAGCACGGCGTTCCGTATTACCCTCCTGAACCCACCGATTCCATATTCTGCTAACAGTCATTGGATCTCGACCAACGCGACCAGCAATGTCGCGATACGATAAACCGCAATCGCGATAGGCTACAATCCGACCTTTGTCAAAGTCGGAAACGTGATGGTACACATTTCTCCTCCTTACACGAGGCATCACAACAACGTTTCACCAGGCAACGCCAGTCGATTGCTGTTTGTGTATGAGAAATCGGTTTGAAACTTTCCTCATGTCAGCAAGTTGTAGGTGTCGCCACGGCGCCAACCTTGTGTGAATGCTCTGAAAAGCTAATCATTTGCATATCACAGCATCTTCTTCCTGTCGGTTAAATTTCTCGTCTGTAGCACGTCATCTTCGTGGTGTAGCAATTTTAATAGCCAGTAGTGTATGAAGACGGGTAGCTTTTCGTATTGCAACGAGTGGATTAATACATCAGTACAGCCCCGAGGTATAAACCTAGTCAGCCCTCGTGAAATACAAAAATATTTTACAAAAACACCACATAAATTTTAAGAAACACTGAACTTCTGTTGGTCGGAAAAAGTGAATAGCGAATGTGCAACACGAGCGTTCGACTCTCAGGCTTGTTAGCTTCGTTGATTCTACGATAAATAGTTTGAATAGTAGAGGGGAAATACTACATCCCTGTCTTCCGCACTCTTTAATCCAATACTGTAATTCTCTCTTGGGCCTCTAATTCTTATCGTTCCAATTTAGTCCTCATACATGTATGAGTATATTATCCGTATTTCCACATATATTTCCTGACATCATACCTATCCATACCGCTTACCAGTTCTATACCGCTTACCAGTTGTTGCTATCTTGCGGACTGCAAGGATTCTGTTCTTCCAAAATTCTGATAGTGTATCTATTATCTCATGGATTCTAAGTAAAAATTGAAATAATCATTTACTTGCCATTTCTCCCAATGATTTTAGAATTTCTGAAAAAAATGCTGTGTGATCATAAGTCTTTCAAAGCTCTGTCAGTCTCTAATACCAGATCTCCTATGTACTCCACAGACGTACGGAGAGGGCAGTATCAACACACTTTTGATATCAAATTGATATCAAAATTAATTAAATTGATCAATTATTGCCCCTCCGCTACTACCACGCTCACTCTCACCCCCAGATGACGATATGTATTTTTCTCAGCCTGAGGCCCCCCTTCCCCACCTACCCAATTGGCGTGAATTTTGAATTTTGGCGGGAATTTCGAATTTTGGTGGTAATTTCTTTGTCGTAGGGCTGTGCTGACGTCCCACCCTACCCACACCTGGTAATCGGCGGGAAATTAAAACTTGTTGTGCCCTTTCTGGGACTCGAACCCTGGTCCTTCTGGATGAAAAGCCCAAGTGCTCTCCCAACACATGGAAACTGCCCAGATACAAGACAGGAAGGTTAGGTTAGCGTACTTAATTTTTTTTGGTCCGGAAAATGAACTAAAGACCGGCTCTAATTACGTAATTTATCATAAAGACTGGTTCTAATTACACAACTACATGCATAGCACTACACAAGGACTGCCTAAAATCGCAATATAGCTCAAAAATTCACGACGCCATACAACTGATGTTATCTTGCTAGGAAAAAATTTCAAACACTACACGAATGTAGTGACAGACACATTCAAACTCTACCTTTCACCTACAAACTGGCAGGAAAAGTGAAGGGGTGTAAGGTACTTTATTCTTTTTGGCGGGAAATATGTTCAACTGATGAGATGCTGGTGTTGGACAGAGAGGAGTTTAAAAAGTGTATTGCCTGTAAGCATACAGCTGAGGCCAGTATCTATTGTTGTTTGATGTCAGAGTTTGCTACAGATGCGTGCTTAAAAATCACTCTGCAGCCCAGATAATCGAAGCCAATACACGCTACCACAACTGGTGAAAAAGTGCATCGCTGTTCTAATTAAGCTTCGAAATTGTCATTAACACAACCAGCACTCGTAATGAATGGTCCATAATGCAACATATGTACTGGGGAAAATCGTCTTCCTAAAAGACTGCAGAGGGGACAGTAGTTGACTGTGTGTTCTTCTCACTATGCACTCACAAACTGCCGAACATTGAGGCTCTCTTACCTCCCTGCATCTCTTCCCTCTCTCCGTCACTCCATTCATCCACCTACAGGGAGGCTTCCCTGCGGCCCACAGCCCATCTGGCAGTGTGTTAACTGCACATAGCATTCTGGACTGTGAGAGTTTCCCCTCTCTGTACCTAGAAAGTGCGAACCTCTGGCAGTGTAATTTATAGACGAACAGTTAGCAAATTATGCATTCGAACCAAAACCATCCACCGCTGACGGCACTACACACATACATGTAGAGGCTACGCATGCATATTACCAGTCCCGATGTCTCTATTTCAACTCCTTATACATTATTATCGACAGTGCTACAGCTCCGCAAATAGCGAAAAACTCTTCAGAAAGCCATTCCGTAAGGGATGTAAGCACATTTAAACGTCCTGGAACAGAGCATAACATCTTTGACGCATGTTGCATTACCGATATTTCGTAACAATATTGACGAGATTCGCCAGTAATAACAGCAAACCATGGTATCCTGCTGTGCCTATCACACCCAGTTTTATACTCTTAAAGATCCATGATGATGGAACATAATCATCCCCATTCTGCTATTTTGTGTGCTAGTGTCCATCGGATGGAGGGAGACGTTCGTCGATATTACCGTTATGTATGGTAGTATCATCGTTATATTTAGTACAGAGCAACACATTAGTTGGACATTATAGTACTGTACTCAAATACACCCAGCCACTCATAACCAAATATTCTACAGATGCAATGCATTTGTTCTGTTTTTCTATATGTCTATGTCTCTGCGTGTGTTGCAGATGGATGCCATAAACCCCACCCAGTAGTCCCACTGATGGATGCACTTTCGGACACTTTCCCAGATGAACTGCGTTGCGCATCCCCCAGCAGGAGGACGGGGTCGGGTTTATTGGAGACATCTGCAACACACACATAGACATAGACTATCAGAGAACTAGAACAAATGCACTGCATCATGTAGAATATTTGGTTATGAGCGACTAGGTGTAGTCGAGTATAGTGTTATACTGTCTGACTAATGTGTCGCTCTCCTCATAAAACTAACAGGAATCGACTGTATCTGTTCTCGTGGAATCATGACTGTTTTTATTATCTGCGTCACGATTGCATGTTTAAAAAATAGGTGTTACCGAATGGCCTGTGTTATGTCATACTTCATAACCTCTAATTATAAAGTAGACGCCACTTGAATTATAGCTCGTTGTGGAATCTAGAAATGATAGTGTTTTTTTCTTCTCAACATGTGAGTAGATTGCGTGAAACAGGTTGTGATGATCAAATTACTTACTAAACTACAACGGGAGAATCTGCTGCTGTATGACAAGAACTTTACAAACATGTGGTAATTGGTTTTGATGTAACAGAAGAGAGGAACGTGTGGTAAAATCTTATAGGAGGTTCCCTTACCAGACAGACTCTCACGATTTGTTTCGTAAACGCCAATATGATATAGCATTGCACTGGTAAAACGAGACATGTCATATGTACAAAACAGCTACGTCCTCTTGAATTATAGCATGTTGTTGTTGAACATAAAATGATTGTGTTTTTTTTTGACACGTGAGCCAATGGCGTGAAAGATTGTGTTCTCTAATGTTATTTCACATGTCTGAAATGTTTTGAATACCAACGTGCATGACAGTTTATTTAAAGACACAGATTTGAATGTGGGAGATGCTCTCAGGTCGTGTAATTCGTCCATCAAGCTGGAAAAAAAATTGCTTAACATAGATGTTTTTTCTTCGGAGTTTAAATTCTCCCTCTTTCTTTACTTCGATGATGGTTTTGAAATAACGAGGACATTCTGCAGTTACCGGTAGTTTTTGCATCAAGATAGTGGAAGTTTTTTCCCCGATTTTACGCAACGTGGACATGTCTCTGCCGATCATTTGTAATCGGCGGCGGTGCACTTCGCTGGATGTTGCAAAATAATGAGATGCAAATTGTATCCTGCAGTTGAACGTAAACACTATTCCAATTTTGCTCATAAAACTAAAATAAAATGGACTGCACCTATTTTTGTGGAAAGAGGACATTTATTATCATCGTGATTGTGTTTTCCTTTTTTAATAGATGCTCGGTTATAGGAGAAGTGTTGATGTTAAATATAAATGCTACAGTCCAGTGCTCAGAATGGTGTGGTGGCCGAGTTCCATAGGAGGTCGGGCTGTCCCATCAGACAAACAACCCGCGTTGGCATAGTCCTCATTTATCACGGTTTTGTTCTGAGGGGTACTGGCGTCACGCTCTATTGTATGTGTAGACTTTGTCGGTGTCGATAATGCTGACAACTTATCCACATGCTCGCAGCGATGCATTGTACTGAAGACATTGTGTGGACCATCTGGACCATTCTCCGGAATTTCGTTGTTGTTCCAGAGGGGTCCAGTCTTTCCGAGAAATACATTTACCAGATTGCAAGAAAGAGTTATGTTTACGGTAAATAAAAGTGTTTTCCATTACAGAACGACAGGCCTATTGGAGGCTTTGGGAGCATGCCTGGTCTGTGTGAGGTCACCGCCACAGCTGCGCCCACTAGCCATTAGGGATGGCATTTGGACATGAAGCTGTCTGTGTTGCTATATTTTAGACAAACAAATTGCACTTGGGATGGGGGCCTTTTATCTCCTATTGTTTAGTTGACTATACATGCTTTTGTGTTGGCGAAGGACCGTCAACTCAAGACGGACAGCACCTGCGGCTAGCTTGTCCCATGCCAGATGGGCTTTGGGCCACAGAAAAGCCTGTGGCTTCCAAGTAGGTGGATGGATGGAGGGACGGGAGGGGTGAGGGGAGGTAAGCGCACCTCGATTTTCGGCAGTTTGTGAGGGCATATTGAGGAGAACGTACATTCAATTACTGCTCCCTCTGCAGTCTTATGGGATGACGATTTTCCCCAGTACATGTGTTTCATTATGACCCATTCATTATGAGTGTTAGTTTTTTAACGACTATTTCGAAGTGTAAGTAGAACAGTGATGCATTTTTTCCATCAGTTGTGGTAGCGTGTGTTGGCTTCAATTATCTGAGCTGCAGGGTAATTTCGAGCAGGCATCTGTAGCAAACTCTGAGACCAAACAACAATAGATAGTGGCCTCAGCTGTATGCTTACAGGTAATACAATTTTTAAACTCCTCTCTGTCCAAAATCAGCATCTCGTCAGTTGAACATATTTCCCAGCCTTTTTCCTGTCACCTTGTAGATGAAGGGTAGAGTTTGAGTGTGTCTGTCACTACTTTCGTGTGGTTTTCTGAATTTTTTTCCCACCAGGATAATACCAGTTGTATGGCATCGTCAATTTTCGAGCTGTATTTCGATTTTAGGTAGTCTTTGTGTAGTTTTAAGCATATAGCTGTGTAATTAGATCCGATTTTAATGGTTAATTATATAATTAGGACAGATCTTTATGTCAGTTTCCCAACCAAAATAAATAAAATACACTAACCTAACCTTCCTCTCTTGCATCAGGGCAGTTTCCATGTGCTGGCGGTGAACTTGGACGTTCCATCCAGAAGGACCAGGGTTTGAGTCCCAGAAAGGGCACCGCAATTTTTCATTTCCCGCCAATTCCCGGGTAGCGGGTGGGGTGGAACACCAGCACAGACCTGGGACAAAGAAATTCGCACCAAAATTCGAAATTTTCGCCAAAGCTCGAAATTCACGCCAGTAGGTTAGGTGGGGGAGGGGAGAGGGAGGAAGGGGGAGGATGGAAATAGGGGAGAGGGGTGGGGTTCATGTGCAGGCTGAGAAAAACACATGACATCATCTGAGTGTGGGGATGGACGTGGTTGTAAGGAGGGATTAGTTGATCAATTAATTTCCATATCAATTTGATATCAAAATTGCGCTGATACCACCATCTCCCTAGTACTCTCCAAATCATAATCCATTTCTTCTTCTGCACGGTAATAAACATTTCTTCCCCTCATAGACGCCTTCAAAGTAGTTCTTCCACCTACCTGCTTTCTCCTCTGTCTTTACTCAGTTACATTCACGTTGCGCTCTCAATGTTGACAAATTTGCCTTTAAAATTTCCCAAATTATTTTAACTTTGCTATAGGCTAATTCTGTCCTTCTGACGGCCTTTTTGTTCATTTATTCGTATTTTTGGTACACAGATAGCCGTTTTCCTTTCTTCTCTTGAACTGTCACATGTTCACTTGTTTGGTCGACCAACTGAAATACTACTTCTCTTACCCACACATTATTCACAGTTACTTTTCTTATACCTGGATTTAGCTGACTAACTAGTGCGATTAACTTTTTTGGAAGTAAGCATTCTTTCTAGGCTCAACTACTTTCTGAGGCAGCAAGTATAACAGTTTTCACAGCCTCAGAAAACTTTAAATGCAGATCCTTATTCCTCATGTTTTCGATATTCCACTATCTTGTACATTAGCTCTTCCTGATGATGCTATTAAACTTCGGTCTAATTTTCATCGTTAGTAAATTATGATCTTTGTCTATATCTGTTCCTGGGCACGTCTTACTGCCTAGTATCTGTTTTCAGACTCTCTACCTCACCATGACGCAATGTAAGAGGGCTATTCGGAAAGTAAGGAACGATAGATCGCGAAATGGAAACCACAGTGAAAATCAAAACTGTTTTATTTGCAACGGTTACCTACACCTTTCAGCTACTTCGCTACACAGTCGCCGCTCAGACTTAGACATCTGTCATAGCGTTGTACCAACTTTACAATTCCCTCCTTATAGAAGACGGCCGCCAGCGCTTTTTGACAATTTTCTACTATGGAATGCAGCTCGTTGTCTGTGTCAAAATATTGTCTTCAGAGCCAGCGGTTCATTCGAGCAGAGATGAACCTCAGGGGTAGCCAATCACGGACTGTATTGTGGGTGATCAAACACTTCCTATCGAAAACGCTGCAAGAGCATCTTCATTGCCCCTGCAAAGTGCGGCCGAGAATTGTCGTGTAGAACGTACCTCATGACAGTTATGTTATGTGGATTGCATAGCTTCAGGCGAAATCTTTCCCCAGGCCCTCATAGTTGGCGGGAGACGCTAATTTCTAGCCATCTTTACGTTCTCACTGTGAGCTCAGAACTGAAAAGAGCGACATGATGCGATCGATGGGCGTACTAGACCCAGTGTCCAACACATCTGTGCAAAGCTTCATCAGATTGTCACTGTATTTTCCATTTCGCGACTGATCGTTCCTTACTTTCCGAATAGTTCGTGTCGTCCACTTTCCCCTACTATAGCGTTCCAGTCCTTCACGATTACTGAATTTTCATCTCGTCTTACGTACCGATTTATCCGGTCGTTACCTCATATTTTCTGTCCCATCCTCTTCTAATTGTATCGTCAGCATGTATACCTGAACTATTGCTGTTGATGGTGGCTGGAGTTCAGTTCTGATGAAAATAATGATATCGATGAACTGTTCTCAGTAATACACGCATGAACTTGCTTTCTGAATCCTCACGCGGTTGATCATTGTTTACAATTCCATGTTCACATGTAGATTCTCGCTTGAAGGCCAGAAAAATACTCCGCATCCTATCCATTCTCCGCCCTCTTCAAGAACACCGATTATAGAATAAGGTTGACGCTTTACAGCGGAAATCTCCGGCAGCAACAGCTGACGCTTCATTGCTGAATTTAATTAGCTGTGCAAATTGTGACAGCTCACTTCCTCTATTCATGTCTTATAAGCTCTTTCCCTAGTCCACATACACACGTTTCGTCATATTTTAAAAAACACATGTGAGGGAGAGAGGAAGTCCATTCGACATCATGGTCATTAGAGACCAGATCATAAGTGGCCATACCAATGAGGTATTTTCAGAAACTATAATCTTCTTTAGATGTTGGTACATTCGTCCAGCAAAACTCCTTAGCTACCTCCTAGTCACGCTTTTGCAGAATGAAGGACCCACACAGAGTTACTGACGTGCCAACGTCGTATGGGCGTAACATGCTCTTCTGACAAGGATAAGCGTGCTGAGAAAACAAGATAAGATTTTCGGGGTAAAAAACATTCCCCTAGTCCACATACACACGTTTCGTCATATTTTAAAAGACACATGTGAGGAAGAGAGGAAGTCCATTCGACATCATGGTCATTAGAGACCAGATCATAAGTGGCCATACCAATGAGGTATTTTCAGAAACTATAATCTTCTTTAGATGTTGGCACATTCGTCCAGCAAAACTCCTTAGCTACCTCCTAGTCACGCTTTTGCAGAATGAAGGACCCACACAGAGTTACTGACGTGCCAGCGTCGTATGAGCGTAACATGCTCTTCTGACAAGGATAAGCGTGCTGAGAAAACAAGATAAGATTTTCGGGGTAAAAAACATTCACTAAAAACTTGGTTGTGCGCTATCTAGACGCCACTTCTGCTTACTTCCCGTGACAGTGCTAAATTCCAGAAGATTGTTCGGACCCGTGAAGTCCGCTATAGACTCACAGTTTCGCCGTGCATTAAGCTAGTACAAATAATGCAACGTACTATATGTCGCACAAAGTTGAATGGAAATTAGGTTCGAACGTGTATTTTCAGAGGTATCCTGTCACTATTTTCATTTGAGATACAGGTAATTTGGTATTTAGATCTTTCGGAGACATAAGGAAAAATCTCCATTTCCTACAGTGTTTCGAAGGCAGGATGGAAGAAAGAATGCGATTTAACTCTCTCAGTGCCAAGCCCGTAGATTCCAAGGGACGCGCTCGGTTCCAAAAGCGCCAAGCCCGTAAGTTCTATGGGCCAGCGTATTTTGTTGATTGATAAGCACTGCGCGTTGTTTTCGCACCACTGACTGTCGATACGTTATGTTTATACTGTTATTTATTTAGTTGCATGGACACTGGCCTGAATATGCGTCTTGTTTTCGCGGTATTTCTTCCGTTACGTATCATTGTTTCGCCTGCGGATAGAGCACATTATACACTATGCGATCAAAAGTATCCGAATAACTGGCTGAAAATGACTTACAAGTGCGTGGCGCCCTCCGTCGGTAATGCTGAAGTTAAATATTGTGTTGGCGCACCATAACCTTGATAACAGCTTCCACTCTCGCAGGCATACGTTCAATGAGGTGCTGGAAGGTTTCTTGGGGAATGGATACCCATTCTTCACGGAGTGCACCACTTGCGAGAGGTATCGATGTCGGTCAGTGAGGACTGGCACGAAGTCGGCGTTTGAAAATACCCCAAATGTGTTCCATGGGGTTCAGGTCAGGACTCTGTACAGGCCAGTCCATTACAATCATGTTACTGTCGTGTAACCACTCCTTTACAGGCCGTGCATTATGAACAGGTGCTAGAACGTTTTGAAAGATGCAATCGCCATCCCCGAATTGCTCATCAACAGTGGGTTCAAATGGCTCTGAGCACTATGCGACTTAACTTCTGAGGTCATCAGTCGCCTAGAACTTAGAACTAATTAAACCTAACTAACCTAAGGACATCACACACATCCATGCCCGAGGCAGGATTCGAACCTGTCAACAGTGGGAAGCAAGAAGGTACTTAAAGCATCAGTGTAGGCCTGTGCTGTGACAGTGCCACGCAAAACGACAAGGGCTGCAAGACCCCTCCATGAAAAACACCAACGCCTCTGAATTTTACTGTTGGCACTACACACGCTGGTAGATGACGTTCACCGGGCATTCGCCAGGTTTTCTCATTTTACGCCTGACTGTCATAGTATTTGCAGTGGGTCTTGATGCAGTTTGGAATTCCTGTGTGATGGTCTGGATAGGTATCTGGCTATTACACATTACGGCCCTCTTCAACTGTCGGCGGTCTCAGTCAGCAGACGAGGTTGACATGTACGCTTTTGTGCTGTACGTGTCCCTTTACTTTTCCACTTCACTTTCACATCGGAAACAGTGGACCTATGGATGTTTAGGAGTGTGGAAATCTCGCGTACAGACGTATGACACAAGCGACACCCAATCGCCTGACCGCATTCGAAGTCCATGAGTTCCGCGAAGCGCCCCATTCTTCTCTCTAAAGCCGTCGGCACACGGACCGTGCTGTCGAACGTTAACGTTGAGCGTGCCAAGTTCAACGTGCTGCTGAACGCTCAGGAACGATGCGACTTGTGCATACGGTACGTGGGCCCCAACGAGGTATACGCGATCGCAACGCACTACAGCGAGAGTTGAGGGATGTTTCTGGTTCGTAAATCACACTGTATATCCAACGGGCGAGCATAAAATTCCCACGTCAGCTCTATTAAAACGCACATTTCTTCCATTGTCCACGAAAAGGAAAGTACCGTGTCCAATCAATAAGGACACAGGCTTATAAAAGTTCCATTACAAACAGTACGTTACAAATTTGGAATACTTCTCTGCATACGATAAATATAATTTCATCATTCCCACATTTTAGTAAAACCCCAAGGTCGGTCTTACTGGATCACTGTTCCTAACCAGTAGCAGAATCTTTGCAACATGTGAATTACGAAGCGTAAATGAAGAAGGAGCAAAATATCTTTATACAAGTAGCGCAAGCTGTCCTTTAGATTTAAAAAAAAAAGTTAACTTATATTTACATAACATCAAATATTATAGTCTATACTTATATTAAACTAATAATAAAGTATCAGAACCTAATAAAAACGCGAATGTTAGGAAAAAAAAAATTGGTTGTGCCAGGACGCGAACCTCCGCCCCAACAAAAACCATATCTTGGTCAGCGACGCTAATCATTACGTTTTTTTTTTTTTTTTCCTTAATCTCATTTTGTTCGGTTTCGTTCGTTGCATCTTCTCAGGGCGGACGTCGTAAGACATCCATTTAAGTTCGTTGTTGATCGATTAACTCAGTTTTTTTAGTACAGAGGGCAGCTAACCCTCTGACCGAACACGCTGAGCTACCGTGCCGGCTTACGCTAGACCAAAATAACAAGCGTTAGTTTCTGATTCTTAGCACTTGCTAAAAACATTAATAGTAGCTATGTTACTAACCAAAATTTAATTATAACAAATTGTACCAAGAATAATGCGTTTTGGGTGGATCTTCAGTGTGTTGCTGCCTTCAAATAGCCTACTCTCATTATACGCAAGTTACAATAATTCTTTTGCCACGAATATGATGTTTCTCATTATTTTATCGGAACGAATCACACAATTAACAATGGGTTTTGCAGTGATTCTCAATTTGCTGGTGCTCGGAACGGCAAAAATCCATATAGGCTTGAAATGAATGCCAATATGGCGCCTCACACCTCTGTACTGAAGGGAGACGGCGTGCTTGTGACGTAGGTGGTGTTATGCCATCTCATTGGTCAACGCTCAGACGCACGCACATAATATCTGACATGCCAGATATTACTCTGCACGTTCGGAAAGACTCCCGAACGTGCTATTCCACGCTGTGACGTCAGAAACTCGGCACACTCAACGCTCAACGTTCGGATGCACAGTCCGTGTGCCG
The DNA here is from genome assembly GCF_023864275.1 of Schistocerca cancellata. Lineage (NCBI taxonomy): Eukaryota > Metazoa > Arthropoda > Insecta > Orthoptera > Acrididae > Schistocerca > Schistocerca cancellata. The sequence goes on from NC_064632.1 coordinate 105,321,570, forward strand.
ACGGCTTAACGGTGTCTAATGACTACTGAGGTCGCTGATATGGAGTACCTGGCAGTAGCTGGCAGCACAATGCACCTAATATGAAAAACGTATGTTTTTTGTGGTGTCAGGATACTTTGGATCACATAGTGCAGGTGTTGTGTGTAAGAGAAAAGGCGCGTCGTGGTTTATCAGATGAAGAAATTGCCGATGTGTTGAATTTTGGAGACACTATCGATACGATAGATCAGTGGTTCCCAACAGGTGGTCCGCGGACCGCTAGGGGTCTGCGAGCTATGCCAGAGGGGTCCGCAAGATGCTGTTAGAATAAAAAATATATGAAATATATTTCATATGATTACAGATTTTTGTTTTGGCCGCTTCCTGCATCAGCAGTTTTAAGCTCAATATTTTTTCAATAATCAAATGTCAAGGTTTCTCCTAAATACCAAAAATAGAAAACGTATAAAAAGACTCTTAATTTGGCTTTTTTAAGCACTTGATACTGTGATATGAGAAGGTACCAATCATGCTCGATGAGGGGGCCCTCGAGAAAATTTTGTTGGGAACCCCTGCTCTAGGTAGTGTAGATGATTTGAACGACACAGGTGTCTTTGAAGGCGACTGCAGTACAATGTGTTTAGGCACAGACCTGTAAAATGGTGGCGGAAACTGGTTTTTCATTTGCTTTTACTGGAGTATCGAATGCATGTTGGTTAAAAAGTTCATTTCAGACCAAGAAAATCATAAAACTGGTTTCATTACTAACCTTGCCAACAGCTCCAAATAACCAAAACGGACCTGTAAGCTGACTGACACAGACATTCCTATAGCATTTACCACCCACAAGCATGTCCCCCGTGTACGTTATGTTCGTTGTTCAAAATCAAAGAAAGAAAGTGGGACAGCTGCGGAGATGTGCAAGGGCGAACAGACGTGCAATTGTTGAGCAACTGACTGCCCAAGTGAACTAAGGGGCTGCCAGCAGTGCCTCCTCAAGGGCCGTTCAGCGACAGTTGACTCGTATGCGTCTCCACAGCAGGCACCTACCTGGTTCATGCACCAATGCTGGCTGACTGCCGTTCATTGGCGACGAAAGCGAGAATTTGCAAGCCAATACATCAACTGCATGTCCACTGAGTAGCAACGTTTTATGCTCCGTCGGCGAGAAACATCTGAAATTTGCTATTTGCAGATGACACGGTTGTCTACAAGAAAGTAGCAACATCAGAAGACTCGTACGTACTTCAGGAAGACCTGCAGAGGATTAATGCATGGTGCGACAGCTGGCAGCTTTCCCTAAACGTAGACAAATGTAATATAATGCGCATACATAGGGGCAGAAATCCATTCCAGTACGATTATGCCATAGGTGGTAAATCATTGGAAGCGGTAACGACCGTAAAATACTTAGGAGTTACTATCCGGAGCGGTCTGAAGTGGAATGATCACATAAAACAAATAGTGGGAAAAGCAGGCGCCAGGTTGAGATTCATAGGAAGAATTCTAAGAAAATGTGACTCATCGACGAAAGAAGTAGCTTACAAAACGCTTGTTCGTCCGATTCTTGAGTATTGCTCATCAGTATGGGACCCTTACCAGGTTGGATTAATAGAAGAGATAGACATGATCCAGCGAAAAGCAGCGCGATTCGTCATGGGGACATTTAGTCAGCGCGAGAGCGTTACGGAGATGCTGAACAAGCTCCAGTGGCGGACACTTCAAGAAAGGCGTTACGCAATACGGAGAGGTTTATTATCGAAATTACGAGAGAGCACATTCCGGGAAGAGATGGGCAACATATTACTACCGCCCACATATATCTCGCGTAATGATCACAACGAAAAGATCCGAGAAATTAGAGCAAATACGGAGACTTACAAGCAGTCGTTCTTCCCACGCACAATTCGTGAATGGAACAGGGAAGGGGGGATCAGATAGTGGTACAATAAGTACCCTCCGCCACACACCGTAAGGTGGCTCGCGGAGTATAGATGTAGATGTAGATGTAGACACCGAACAACAATCGTCCGAATGGGCTAGCGTCCAGGGTGGAGGAGGGAGCATTATTGCCTCAGGAATGTTTTTGTGTATTCCCCGTGTGATATCGCCATTTTGGGAGGCACAGTGGATGAACACAAGTATGCATCTATCCTTCGGGACCGTGCAATTTGTTTTTCCTCGGCGCTATTGTGTCTACCAACAGGACAATGCAATGGTCTGAACAGCACCAGGATGAGTTTATCTTATTCACCTGGCCACCAAACTCCCAATCGAGAATCTGTCAGACCACCGAGGCTGGCCTGATGGCACCACGGATCCTCAACCGAGAAACCTATCGCACCTGGCCACGGCACTGTTTTCAAAATGGCTCCACATCCCTGCCGGTACCTTTCAGAACTTCATTGGCTTTCTGCATGTCTCGCAGCGGTCGACACTGCGAAAGGTGGTTAATCACGCTTCTGACAGCTGCTTACATTAATGTGACTGGACAATGTATGTTTGTAATGCACTAGTTTTTAATTGGGCAAAGATTTCTACCGTGTACCATACATTTTGAAAAGGTACTTATGTTAATACATTCGTCTCTTTGCATGACGTTCAGTTTCTTCGTGACATTCAGTATTAAAGCACGTCTTATTTCCTTCACACATTCTTTGGGGTTCATATACACTGATTCTTTCACTTTTCTCCTCAATGTAGCTCCTAAACCTTCCAGTTCAATGTATTCATTGAGGAGATATGGCGTCAGGTGGTCGCTTTCATTAAAGCATATAGAAATATTTCGTTCTGGTGTTACTTACTGCCGGCCGCTGTGGCCGAGCGGTTCTAGGCGCTTCAGTCTGGAACCGCGCGACCGCTACGGTCGCAGGTTCGAATCCTGCATAGGGCATAAATGTGTGTGATGTTCTTAGGTTAGTTAGGTTTAAGTAGTTCTAAGTTCTAGGGGACTGGTGACATCAGATGTTAAGTCCCACAGTGCTCACAGCCATTTGAACCATTTTTGTTACTTACTGTTGCTCGTAATACTCCCCTGTAATAAAGTACAGTAAGGAAAGAACTACGTGTCGGGCGTGATGTAGACGTCAGTGACTGTTAAAATACTTCTTCAAATTGATCTCTTTACCGGCACAATTTCAACAAGGAAGTTCCGGTTTCGGCCGTCACCGGCTGTCGTTAGACCATAAGAAGGTAGTAGGAGTAATCCACTAACTTACAGGCCCATATCATTAACGTTGATATGCAGCAGGATTTTAGAACATATATTGTGTTCGAACATTATGAATTACCTCGAAGAAAACGATCTATTGACACACAGTCAACATGGTCTTAGGAAACATCATTCCTGTGAAACACAACTAGCTCTTTATTCACATGAAGTGTTGAGTGCTATTGATAAGGGATTTCAGATCGATTCCGTATTTCTGGATTTCCGGAAGGCTTTCGACACTGTACCACACAAGCGGCTCGTAGTGAAATTGCGTGCTTATGGAATATCGTCCCAGTTATGAGACTGGATTTGTGATTCCCTGTCAGAGAAGTCACAGTTCGTAGTAACTGACGGAAAGTCATCGAGTAAAACAGAAGTGATTTCTGGCGTTCCCCAAGGTAGTGTTATAGGCCCTTTGCTGTTCCTTGTCTACATAAACGATTTTGGAGACAATCTGAGCAGCCGTCTTCGGTTGTTTGCAGATGACGCTGTCGTTATCGACAAATAAAGTTATCATAAGACCAAAACAACTGTAAAACGATTTAGAAAAGATATCTGAATGGTGCGAAAAGTGGCAGTTGATTCTAAATAACGAAAAGTGTGAGGTCATCCACATGAGTGTTAGAAGGGACTCGTTAAACTTCGGTTACACGATAAATCAGTCTAATCTGAAAGCCGTAAATTCAACTAAATACCTAGGTATTACAATTACGAACAACTTAAATTGGAAGGAACACATAGAAAATGTTGTGTGGAAGGCTAACCAAAGACTGCGTTTTATTGGCAGGACACTTAGAAAATTTAACAGATCTATTAATGGGACTGTCTACACTACGCTTGTCCGTCCTCTTTTAGATTACTGCTGCGCTGTGTGGGATCCTTACCAGATAGGACTGACTGTGTACATCGAAAAAGTTCAAAGAAAGGTAGCACGTTTTGTATTATCGCGAAATATGGGAGAGAGTGTCACAGAAATGATGCAGGATTTGGACTGGACATCATTAAAAGAAAGGCGTTTTTCGTTGCGACGGAATCTTCTCACGAAATTCCAATCACAAAATTTCTCCTCCGAATGCGAAAATATTTTGTTGACACCGATCTAAATAGGGATGAACGATCACTAAGATAAAATAAGGGAAATCAGAGATCGCACGGAAAGATATAGGTGTTCATTCTTTCCGCGCGTTACACGAGATTGGAATAATAGAGAATTGTGAAGGTGGTTCGATAAACCCTCTGCCAGGCCCTTAAATGTGATTTGCAGAGTATCCATGTAGGTGTAGATGTAGAAGAAGAAAGTATTACTTCACACCCAAACACTCTGAGTAAAACCACAGTGTCCAGTGACATTTTAGTTTTCTGAAAGTGTTTGGCACTGAACTATAGTTGATGGACAATATGGTTTTTTCAAAGTGCTGCTTTGTTCTTATGACCTGGAGGTGGTCGGCGTTGGCCGAAACAGGCAATTTCTTGTAGAAATTATATGCGTTGGGCCGGAAAATAAACCATTCTTAAAACTTCAAACAATTAGACCTCTATAAACATTCTTCTCTATTTCGATAATTTTATTATTTTCCTGCCTTCAACGGAAATATTATTTTCTCTCTTGGTCCTCTCTTCCTTTTTGTTCCTAAAATTTTTCTTTCAGTGTATTTGCTAAATTGCAACAAGGTTTCGTCAATCAGTGGTTTCTTTCAAATCTCTCCATTGGTTATTCTTTCTGTGCAGCTGGGTCTCGTTAGCATTCTCCAAAGTCACATTCCATCACTTCTAAGTGCTTTCTCTCTGTATGAACAGTGACCATCATTCACAGCCGTTGAGGAGCACACTGCAGAAGTATTTTTAGAGAAATTGTTTTTGAAAGCATGTTTCGGTGTTGCTGTTCTTTTTCTGATTTTCTTGCAGCCTCCGCTGTCTTCCGTAATTAGAGTACGCAAATAACAAACTGTATCAACTTTTTCATTTGTACAGCTTTCAATTACAATTCCAGGTGTCCTTCTCAACGTTGTTTTGCTTGCTACCATTTTTACTATAAATTTTAAATTGGAAATGTTCTACACTCCTGGAAATGGAAAAAAGAACACATTGACACCGGTGTGTCAGACCCACCATACTTGCTCCGGACACTGCGAGAGGGCTGTGCAAGCAATGATCACACGCACGGCACAGCGGACACACCAGGAACCGCGGTTTTGGCCGTCGAATGGCGCTAGCTGCGCAGCATTTGTGCACCGCCGCCGTCAGTGTCAGCCAGTTTGCCGTGGCATACGGAGCTCCATCGCAGTCTTTAACACTGGTAGCATGCCGCGACAGCGTGGACGTGAACCGTATGTGCAGTTGACGGACTTTGAGCGAGGGCGTATAGTGGGCATGCGGGAGGCCGGGTGGACGTACCGCCGAATTGCTCAACACGTGGGGCGTGAGGTCTCCACAGTACATCGATGTTGTCGCCAGTGGTCGGCGGAAGGTGCACGTGCCCGTCGACCTGGGACCGAACCGCAGCGACGCGCGGATGCACGCCAAGACCGTAGGATCCTACGCAGTGCCGTAGGGGACCGCACCGCCACTTCCCAGCAAATTAGGGACACTTTTGCTCCTGGGGTATCGGCGAGGACCATTCGCAACCGTCTCCATGAAGCTGGGCTACGGTCCCGCACACCGTTAGGCCGTCTTCCGCTCACGCCCCAACATCGTGCAGCCCGCCTCCAGTGGTGTCGCGTCAGGCGTGAATGAAGGGACGAATGGAGACGTGTCGTCTTCAGCGATGAGAGTCGCTTCTGCCTTGGTGCCAATGATGGTCGTATGCGTGTTTGGCGCCGTGCAGGTGAGCGCCACAATCAGGACTGCATACGACCGAGGCACACAGGGCCAACACCCGGCATCATGGTGTGGGGAGCGATCTCCTACACTGGCCGTACACCACTGGTGATCGTCGAGGGGACACTGAATAGTGCACGGTACATCCAAACCGTCATCGAACCCATCGTTCTACCATTCCTAGACCGGCAAGGGAACTTGCTGTTCCAACAGGACAATGCACGTCCGCATGTATCCCGTGCCACCCAACGTGCTCTAGAAGGTGTAAGTCAACTACCCTGGCCAGCAAGATCTCCGGATCTGTCCCCCATTGAGCATGTTTGGGACTGGATGAAGCGTCGTCTCACGCGGTCTGTACGTCCAGCACGAACGCTGGTCCAACTGAGGCGCCAGGTGGAAATGGCATGGCAAGCCGTTCCACAGGACTACATCCAGCATCTCTACGATCGTCTCCATGGGAGAATAGCAGCCTGCATTGCTGCGAAAGGTGGATATACACTGTACTAGTGCCGACATTGTGCATGCTCTGTTGCCTGTGTCTATGTGCCTGTGGTTCTGTCAGTGTGATCATGTGATGTATCTGACCCCAGGAATGTGTCAATAAAGTTTCCCCTTCCTGGGACAATGAATTCACGGTGTTCTTATTTCAATTTCCAGGAGTGTATTTCAATTTCCAGGAGTGTAAATCTGTGTTGTTTTCTCTGCATATTTTTGTCACTGTCACCTATTAGCTACAAAAAAGTTATTTATCTATAATTCGTAACGTTTGTTAGCCACGAAGACAACTACTTTTGGTTCTTTAGGTCTGTCCCCTTGCTTCCTTCGCTACCGCCCTGAAAAAAGCTTTGGCGATCGACGAGAAGACGTTGTAAAATTCGTAATGTAGGATACCCGTTCAAAAGGACTCTTGTCTTTTGGTAAATTTTTTTGGGAACTTTTCGATTTATTCCTCAGATATAGATTCCAACTACAAAAAGACATTTCCATTGGTAAGATGGAAAATATAATTTTACAATAAGCCTGTCGTTCTCATCACGTCGGAATGTGCTCTTTAGTTTCGCCCAGATTAGCGCTTTCTTTTGCAGCCGAAGACGCGATACTTTCAATGTGGTAGAGTACCCACAGAAAAATTAAATCTGAATGACTGTACTCGAATTTGTAGCAAATGTAGTATGTCTAAATGAGGTCCGTGCTATGTGATGAACATGCACTTAAAAGCTCGGCTTACTGTTACTGATTTTATCTTAGTGAAGTTTGTGTGAAGCTACATTTCTAAAACGGGAAACTGATAATTAATTTTCAAAGTGGTGCTAATTACCCCACAGACAATTTCGAAAATTTTGTCTTTTCTTAAACTATCGAAATATTGTTTGGGTCCCAAAGAAAACAATAATGCTTTTATACGTTGTAATTTTCTCAACTTTCTAAATGACATAGACTTTTGCATATTAACAAATATAGAGAATTCATTGTCGATTCCTTACTAGTTGGTCTGCATCACCTTTCTCGGGTAAAATTTTTGCTATCCTATTAACTATTCTTCGCAGTGTGGTTTCACGTCAAAACTGAGTTAACGTCTAAGGCGACCGCGAATGAATACATCTGCTGGAGCATTCACATTGTTTCTTTAAATCAGAGGAACAAAGAACGGTGACAAGTCCAGTATATATTAAAAAATTAACATTAAAGTGTATGATCGAAAACGTGTTACTGTGATTGTGTCTAGGAGAAGCAGAAAGAATTGTGCAGTACATATCAAACACTTTTCTCCATAAATGTAATGTCGCCTTTTTTCACAGCTTCAGAGTACAGAAGGTTCTGAAAAGACGGCACAACACTACCATCCGTGCCGATGGTCAATATTTTCCGTTACTCACTCGTAAAACAGGACTGCGCACCTGTTTCGGCTACGGTCAGACTTTGATTCAACATCATAACTGTGCACAGGAGGCCTCATACGCATGATACGTCTGCAGGATAACATATTGCACGTCACAGGAGAGAGAGTTTTTTTTCGTGGGTGCATTGACATGTACATTGAGCAACACATCCGTGGAGGACTTCCCTCTTGAAGGATGTGGCATGACATCGTCAATTTTGTGTTGCAAACTTGACGATGTTGCGGCATACATAGTGCCAGATATTTTCACAGCGATAAATAAACAAGACTTACAGTTTACAATTGTAGAAATCTGGAATTCGCCACGAAATTCCTTAAACGTTCTTTCATCTATATCTAAATCTACATCTACATATACACTCCTGGAAATTGAAATAAGAACACCGTGAATTCATCGTCCCAGGAAGCGGAAACTTTATTGACACATTCCTGGGGTCAGATACATCACATGATCACACTGACAGAACCACAGGCACATAGACACAGGCAACAGAGCATGCACAATGTCGGCACTAGTACAGTGTATATCCACCTTTCGCAGCAATGCAGGCTGCTATTCTCCCATGGAGACGATCGTAGAGATGCTGGATGTAGTCCTGTGGAACGGCTTGCCATGCCATTTCCACCTGGCGCCTCAGTTGGACCAGCGTTCGTGCTGGACGTGCGGACCGCGTGAGACGACGCTTCATCCAGTCCCAAACATGCTCAATGGGGGACAGATCCGGAGATCTTGCTGGCCAGGGTAGTTGACTTACACCTTCTAGAGCACGTTGGGTGGCACGGGATACATGCGGACGTGCATTGTCCTGTTGGAACAGCAAGTTCCCTTGCCGGTCTAGGAATGGTAGAACGATGGGTTCGATGACGGTTTGGATGTACCGTGCACTATTCAGTGTCCCCTCGACGATCACCAGTGGTGTACGGCCAGTGTAGGAGATCGCTCCCCACACCATGATGCCGGGTGTTGGCCCTGTGTGCCTCGGTCGTATGCAGTCCTGATTGTGGCGCTCACCTGCACGGCGCCAAACACGCATACGACCATCATTGGCACCAAGGCAGAAGCGACTCTCATCGCTGAAGACGACACGTCTCCATTCGTCCCTCCATTCACGCCTGTCGCGACACCACTGGAGGCGGGCTGCTCGATGTTGGGGCGTGAGCGGAAGACGGCCTAACGGTGTGCGGGACCGTAGCCCAGCTTCATGGAGACGGTTGCGAATGGTCCTCGCCGATACCCCAGGAGCAACAGTGTCCCTAATTTGCTGGGAAGTGGCGGTGCGGTCCCCTACGGCACTGCGTAGGATCCTACGGTCTTGGCGTGCATCCGTGCGTCGCTGCGGTCCGGTCCCAGGTCGACGGGCACGTGCACCTTCCGCCGACCACTGGCGACAACATCGATGTACTGTGGAGACCTCACGCCCCACGTGTTGAGCAATTCGGCGGTACGTCCACCCGGCCTCCCGCATGCCCACTATACGCCCTCGCTCAAAGTCCGTCAACTGCATATACGGTGCACGTCCACGCTGTCGCGGCATGCTACCAGTGTTAAAGACTGCGATGGAGCTCCGTATGCCACGGCAAACTGGCTGACACTGACGGCGGCGGTGCACAAATGCTGCGCAGCTAGCGCCATTCGACGGCCAACACCGCGGTTCCTGGTGTGTCCGCTGTGCCGTGCGTGTGATCATTGCTTGTACAGCCCTCTCGCAGTGTCCGGAGCAAGTATGGTGGGTCTGACACACCGGTGTCAATGTGTTCTTTTTTCCATTTCCAGGAGTGTATATACCGCGAGTCACCATACGGTGCGTGGCGGAGGGTATCTTGCGCCACCACTAATCGTCTCCTTTCCTGTTCCACACGTAAACAGAGAGAGGGAAAAACGACTGTGAGTATGAGCCCTAATTTCTCTTACCTTCGTGATTCTTACGAGAAATGTACGTTAGCGGTAGTAGAATCGTTCTGCTGTCAGCTTCAAATGCCGATTGTCTAAATTTTCCCAGTAGTATTCCTCGAGAAGAAGTCGCCTTTCCTCCAGGGATTCCCATTTGAGTTCCTGAACCATCTCCGTAATACTTGCGTGGTGTTCGAATTTACCAGCAACAAATCTAGCAGCCTGCGTTTGAGTTGCTCCGATATAAGTCGACCTGGTGGGGATCCAAAACACTCCAGCAGTACTGAAGAATGGCTCGCACCAATGTCCTATATGCTGTATCCTCTACAAATGAACCACACATTCCTCACATTTTCCCCATAAACCTAAATCGATCATTCGCCTTCCTTAGTACAATTCTTACATTCTAGTTCCACTTCAAATCGCATTGCGACGTTACGCTTAGATATCGAATCGAATCGAAATCAATCATTCGCCTTCCTTAGTACAATTCTTACATTCTAGTTCCACTTCAAATCGCATTGCGACGTTACACTTAGATATCGAATCGAATCGAAATCGATCATTCGCCTTCCTTAGTACAATTCTTACATCTTAGTTCCACTTCAAATCGCATTGCGGCGTTACGCTTAGATATCGAATCGAATCGAATCGAATCGAAATCGATCATTCGCCTTCCTTAGTACAATTCTTACATCTTAGTTCCACTTCAAATCGCATTGCGACGTTGCGCTTAGATATCGAATCGAATCGAAATCGATCATTCGCCTTCCTTTGTACAATTCTTACATTCTAGTTCCACTTCAAATCGCATTGCGACGTTTCGCTTAGATATCGAATTGAATCGAATCGAATCGGAATCGATCATTCGCCTTCCTTAGTACAATTCTTACATTCTAGTTCCACTTCAAAATGCATTGCGACGTTATGCTTATATATCGAATCGAATCGAATCGAAATCGATCATTCGCCTTCCTTAGTACAATTCTTACATTCTAGTTCCACTTCAAATCGCATTGCGACGTTACACTTAGATATCGAATCGAATCGAAATCGATCATTCGCCTTCCTTAGTACAATTCTTACATCTTAGTTCCACTTCAAATCGCATTGCGACGTTACACTTAGATATCGAATCGAATCGAAATCGATCATTCGCCTTCCTTAGTACAATTCTTACATTCTAGTTCCACTTCAAATCGCATTGCGACGTTGCGCTTAGACATCGAATCGAATCGAATCGAATCGAAATCGATCATTCGCCTTCATTAGAACAATTCTTACATTCTAGTTCCACTTCAAATCGCATTGCGACGTTTGGCTTAGATATCGAATTGAATCGAATCGAATCGGAATCGATCATTCGCCTTCCTTTGTACAATTCTTACATTCTAGTTCCACTTCAAATCGCATTGCGACGTTATGCTTAGATATCGAATCGAATCGAATCGAAATCGATCATTCGCCTTCCTAAGTACAATTCTTACATTCTAGTTCCACTTCAAATCACATTGCGACGTTACGCTTAGATATCGAATCGAAGCGAATCGAATCGAAATCGATCATTTGCCTTCCTTAGTACAATTCTTACATTCTAGTTCCACTTCAAATCGCATTGCGACATTACGCTTAGATATCGAATCGAATCGAATCGAATCGAAATCGATCATTCGCCTTCCTTAGTACAATTCTTACATTCTAGTTCCACTTCAAATCGCATTGCGACGTTACGCTTAGATATCGAATCGACACGATTGTGTCAAGCAGAACACTACTAATGCTGCTTTCGAGCGTTCAGGGCTTGTTTTTGCTACTCATGTGAATCAGCTTACATCTTTTCTATACTTAGAGCTAGCTGCCATTCATCATATCAACTAGAAACTTTGGCTAAGTCGTCTTATATTCTCTTACAGTGAGTCAACGTTGAGACCTTCCCATGCACCACAACATCAGCAGCAAACAACCGCAGGTAGCTGCTCTCCTGTCCACCAGATCATTTATATGGGTAGAAAATAACAGTGGTCCTATTACACTTATCTGGGGCAATCCTGGCGGTGCCCTTGTCTCTGCTGAAGACCCACCGTCGACGACAACTTACTGGATTCTGTTACTTATGAAGTATTCCAGCCAGTCACACATCTGGTAACATATTACGTATGCTCGTACCATCGTTAACAGTTTGCAATGGGGCACCGTACCAAATGCTTTTCGGAACTTTTGGAATCTGGAATCTACCTGTCGCCCTGCATCCGCTGTTCACGGGATGTCCTGTGAGAAAAGGGCAAGCTGGGTTTATCACGAGCGACGCTTTCTAAAACTGTGCTGATTCATTGATTCAAATGGCTCTGAGCACTATGGGACTTAACTGCCGAGGTCATCAGTTCCCTAGAACTTAGAACTAATTAAACCTAACTAACCTAAGGATATGACACACATCCATGCCCGAGGCAGGATTCGAACTTGCGACCGTAGCGGTCGCGCGGTTCCAGACTGTAGCCCCTAGAACCGCTCGGGCACCCCGGCCGACTGCTGATTCATTGACGGAAGGTTTTCTATCTCAAGGAAATTTATTATATTCTAACTGAGAGAATGTTCAAGAATTCTGCAACAAACCGATGATGACGTCAACGTTGAAATTAGTATCAGAATAATAAAAACAAAACGTTTTAGCAGGATTTTTTTTACAACAAAGCATGTTTATTTTAATGACTAATCATTGATTAATCATTGATTTGAGGCGTAAGGTTTTTACCTTTCAACGAGATTGCCAAATGCACGAGCTACACCGCCTCGACGGTACGATGTTATTCTTTGTCACCTGGTCCCATACGAAGTTCGTGTCACTCCTAACTTTTGTTGTTGTGATTGTCCGCATTACAGTACATGTAAAAAGCAATCGAAGACTACTCGGGCACGCACAAAAAGTGTTCAGACTACAGAATGCCTCCGTTTACTTGCAGACACGCGTAGGTTATTTGAAAATAGAACGGGCCAAACGAACGTCACACTGACAATGTCTGACAACGTAGCATAATCAATCGCCTTGACAATCGGCATCGCTAATGACTATTACGGCAGTTGTGCACCAGCGAAGTGTGGCTGGTTTGAACCCTCGTGGTGCATAAAATTTCAACACTTGTACTAAGGTAAATTATGTAAAGTAGTCAAATTGAACGCAAGCAGTATAAATGAATATAAATAAAGAATAGAAGCAGAAGCAATGACGGTGCGGCAAGTTTTTTTATTAAGAAACTTCTTGAAGGAAACGTTTCTGCCATACGACTCTCGCAATACAAGGACTCAAGATGAAAGCCGAAAGCCGGCCGCGGTGGTCTAGCGGTTCTGGCGCTGCAGTCCGGAACCGCGGGACTGCTACGGTCGCAGGTTCGAATCCTGCCTCGGGCATGGGTGTGTGTGATGTCCTTAGGTTAGTTAGGTTTAAGTAGTTCTAAGTTCTAGGGGACTTATGACCTAAGATGTTGAGTCCCATAGTGCTCAGAGCCATTTGAACCATTTTTTTGAAAGCCGAAGATGTTTCCTCGGCAGCGTGTAGTGCAGCTAATTAATGGTCGACACTTCTTGGGGTTCGAAAAGACAAGAGAATGATCCGCCACGTTATGTCAAAGCTGAGTTTGATTTATCTTTTTCTCAGTGGTTGTCAACACTGCAAGATTATTGCTCTTGATATGGTTTGTAAGCTACTAGAACAATAATATGTCTCATTTTTTATCGTGGCTTCTGAACGAAATGCCATGCCGTACTTTCTTGTAACTGGCTCCATTAGTTTACCAGGAAGAGCGTTGAATCTGCCCGTTGGAATGAACCGAAAGACTGTTTTCATGGGCAGATGCAGCTTATGCTCCATCTCTGATGTTATTTCTGAATCCGTAAGGAGAAAACTGTAAGCAATATTTGCAAGATTTTCAACGAGTCGAAGCTCATTCCTTTTGAAACATCCCCTTTGAACGATTTATACACGACTGTGCTTAACCTGACACACAATATTATTTAGCGCAACGCAATCTGACTTTCAAAAATCCCTACAAAATAATGGCCCTGACTAACATTAACCTATACCTTTCACAAATCACTTACCTCACAAAAATCTTCGTTACTGGAACTACTGCAATACAGCGAGCGCCACTACTGCCAGCTAAATAAAAGATTCAAACTACTGAAGGCACTAACTACTGATAGGGATAGTTAGCAAATGAAAGATTTTAATAGAGAACAAACACTGTATTTACCTTAATATCAACAAAAGTCATAATATATGTAATTTCAAAACTCCGCCATTTCCTTCCACACATCCACCACTGCTGGCGGCTCACCTCTAACTGCGCAACGCTACACGCTGTTCACATCCAGCTGCCGCTGCCCAACACTACAATGGCAGACAAAAATGCAAACTAGCCACAGACTGCACACAGCACAGCCAGTGATTTTCATATAGAGCGCTACGTAACGTTGCCAATAAGAAAACATAAACAGCCTACTTACACTTTGAACTACTGCAAAAATGTAAAATACAAAGTTTCAAAGATATTAAGCATCAGAGACAAAGGTATCGTCAGGAGTGCCCTAGGAAGTGTGATAAGACCACTATTATTTTCTATGTACATAAATGATTTGGAGGACAGGGTGAACCGCGATTAGCAATTGTTTGCTGATGATGCCGTGGCGTACGGGGAGGTGTCGAACTTGAGTGACAGTAGAAGAATGCAACATGGCTTAGACAAAATTTCTAGGTGGTGCTCTGAATGTATAAAAATGTAAGTTAATGCGGATGAGTCGGAAAAATAAACCCGCAATGTTCGGACACAATATTAGTTGTGCCCTGCTTGACACAGTCACGTCGTTTAAATATCTGGGCGTAACATTTCGAAGCGATATGAAATGGAACGAGCATATGAGGATTGTGATAGGGAAAGCGAATGGTCGACCTCGGTTTATTGGGAGAATTTTCAGTGATTCATCTCTAAAGAAGACGGCATATAGGACGCTAATACGACCCGTTCTTTAGTACTGCTCCTTTGAAATCCCACTAGGTCAGATTAAAGGAAGAGATCTAAGCAATTCAGAGAGAGGCCTGCTAGATTTGTTACCGGTAGGTTCGACGAACACGGAAGTATTCCGAGATGATTCGGGCTCTCAAATAAGAATCCCTGGAGGGAAGGTGACGTTCTTTTAGAGGAGCATTATTGAGAAATTTTAGAGAGCTGGCATCTGAAACTAATTACAGAACGATTCTATTGCCGCGGAGATACATTTCACGTAAGAACCACGAAGATAAGATAACAGGAATTAAGGGTCATACGGAGACATATAGAAAGTCGTTTTTCCCTAGCTCTATTTGCGAGAACAAAAAAAGGAACTGACTAACAGTGGTACAGGGTACCCTCCACCACTCACCGTACGGTGGCTTGCAGAATACGTTTGTAGATGTAGATAAAGAAGCGTCACGAAAAATTAATCATCCCCATGAGACATGACGCTAATAATGTGTAACACAGCTTATAGCTTCGGTAGTAACCTCACTTCGGCGCGGAAGAGGGTCCTCAAGTTCCTTCGAGTATGTCATATTCACCTGAAGCCACTCATTTATGATTACATACCGCAGTGCCACCGAATAGCGTGAATGTTGATTGTATGTTTCAGCCATAAATCTAAAGAGCCCCACATTTTCCATGGAATCAAGATTTAGCGGGCCATTTTAGGTCGGATAGGTTTTTCTTATTGTTTCTCAAATACGAAAAGTAACAATACGGTTCTTGTCACCTTAGAAGACAGGAGCTACCCAACGAACTCATCATGAAGAAAACTTGGTCACCGAGAATGCTAAAATAACCATCCCGATTCATGTCCTCGGTATCCTGAGTGAATGGGCCACAGCTCGTGGTACCAGAAACACCCCCAAAAAATCACAGAACCAACTCTGGCCTGAACTCTACCGACCGTACATCGTGGGAGTAACGCGTATTGGGTTGTCGGTGCACTTGACGGCTTGCATCATTTTAAAAGAGAAAAAAAAACCACTCGTCGGACCAGACTACACGTCTCCAGTGAGCTGTTGTCCGGTTTCTGTACTGTTTGGCCCATTGATAACCAGCAGCTTTATGTGATAGTGTATTCGATGGCTTTTGCGAGTTACCTGACCCCAAATGTCCATTGCATGCAGTTCCCTTGGCAAAATTTGCTCAGAAACTGGAAGCAGTTAATTCCTGTCGGCTTTGAAACCGATTCTCATTGCCAGGGTGTGACACTCGTTTCCGATACTTGCCGCGTAGGTTGTTTTTACGACCACAGTTCATACAACGTGTTACATGGCTGCGAATGCTCCACCGTTCTTTGTAGGCACGTTGACCAGTCCACTATGATACACCAACAAATCGGGCGACTTCATTCACTATGTGGTCGTGGCTACATTCCAACAGAATAGCTTGTTACTGCCACTCTGTCACGTCTCCACATCCAGACATCCTATTGCGCTGATTCCATACAGTCGACTGGCACATGGACACCGCTTCACTGCCACAAGTCGCCTCAGCAGTTGACAAGCACGTGATCTACTTGTGCCGGTTATACAGTCTGTTGTTGTTGTGGTCTTCAGTCCTGAGACTGGTTTGACGCAGCTCTCCATGCTACTCTATCCTGTGCAAGCTTCTTCATCTCCCAGTACCTACAGCAACCTACATCCTTCTGAATCTGCTTAGTGTATTCATCTCTTGGTCTCCCCCTACGATTTTTACCCTCCACGCTGCCCTCCAATATTAAATTGGTGATCCCTTGATGCCTCAGAACATGTCCTACCAACCGATCCCTTCTTCTGGTCAAGTTGTGCCACAAACTTCTCTTCTCCCCAATCCTATTCAATACTTCCTCGTTAGTTATGTGATCTACCCATCTAATCTTCAGCATTCTTCTGTAGCACCACATTTCGAAAGCTTCTATTCTCTTCTTGTCCAAACTATTTACCGTCCATGTTTCACTTCCATACATGGCTACACTCCATACAAATACTTTCAGAAATGATTTCCTGACACTTAAATCTATACTCGATGTTAACAAATTTCTCTTCTTCAGAAACGCTTTCCTTGCCATTGCCAGTCTACATTTTATATCCTCTCTACTTCGACCATCATCAGTTATTTTGCTCCCCAAATAGCAAAACTCCTTTACTACTTTAAGTGTCTCATTTCCTAATCTAATACCCTCAACATCACCCGACTTAATTCGACTACATTCCATTATCCTCGTTTTGCTTTTGTTGATGTTCATCTTATATCTTCCCTTCAAGACACCATCCATTCCGTTCAACTGCTCTTCCAAGTCCTTTGCTGTCTCTGACAGAATTACAATGTCATCGGCGAACCTCAACGTTTTTATTTCTTCTCCATGGATTTTAATACCTACTCCGAATTTTTCTTTTGTTTCCTTTACTGCTTGCTCAATATACAGATTGAATAACATCGGGGAGAGGCTACAACCCTGTCTTACTCCCTTCCCAACCACTGCTTCCCTTTCATGTCCCTCGACTCGTATAACTGCCATCTGGTTTCTGTACAAATTGTAGATAGCCTTACGCTCCCTGTATTTTACCGCTGCCACCTTTAGAATTTGAAAGAGAGTATTCCAGTCAACATTGTCTAAGACAAAAAAAGTCGCACCACGAAGAAATCACCCGAATGGGACGGAAATCGGTAGAGGTGATGTACGTGTACATACACTACTGGCCATTAAAATTGCTACACCATGAAGATGACGTGCTACAGACGCGAAATGTAACCGACAGGAAGAAGATGCTGCGATATGCAAATGATTAGCTTTTCAGAGCATTCACACAAGCTTGGCGCCGGTGGCGACACCTTCAACGTGCTGACATGAGGAAAGTTTCCAACCGATTTCTCATACACAAACTGCACTTGACCGGCGTTGCCTGGTGAAACGTTGTTGTGATGCCTCGTGTGAGGAGGAGAAATGCGTAACATCACGTTTCCGACTTTGATAAAGGTCGGATTGTAGCCTATCACGATTGCGGTTTATCGTATCGCTACATTGCTGCTCACGTTGGTCGAGATCCAATGACTGTTAGCAAAATATGCAATCTGTGGGCTCAGGAGGGTAATACGGAACGCCGTGCTGGATTCCAACGGACTCGTATCACTAGAGATGACAGGCATCTTATCTGCATGACTGTAACGGATCGTGCAGCCACGTCTCATTTCCTGAATCAACAGATGGGGACGTTTGCAAGACGACAACTGTGGTGTCACCGCCAGACACCACACTTGCTAGGTGGTAGCTTTTAAATCGGCCGCGGTCCGCTAGTACACGTCGGACCCGCGTGTCGCCACTATCAGTGATTGCAGGCCGAGCGCCGCCACACGGCAGGTCTAGAGATACTCCCTAGGACTCGCCCCAGTTGTACAGCCGACGTTGATAGCCATGGTTCACTGAGAATTACGCTCTCATTTGCCGAGACGATAGTTAGCATAGCCTTCAGCTACGTCAATTGCAACGACCTAGCAAGGCGCCATTTATCTTTTGCTGGTTCTCTTATAAAGCCTGTACCGTCAGACCTATGTTCTCCAATTATGGAGTAAAGTTAAGTATTCTACCAGTTACCTCCTGTTTGCTAGTCTTATTTCTCTGACCTGTTCCAGACCTCACGACAGTTTGCGTGAGCTTTCACAGCGTGCATTTCGGCCTCCTCAAGAAACACGGTGTTGGCACTTATGTCAACACTTCAACAACCATCTGCACGAACAGTTCGATGATGTTTGCAGCAGCATGGACTATCAGCTCGGAGACAATTGCTGCGGTTACCCTCGACGCTGCATCACAGACAGGAGCGCCTGCGATGGTGTACTCAACGACCAACCTGGGTCCACGAATGGCAAAACGTCATTTTTTCGGATGAATCCAGGTTCTGTTTACAGCATCATGATGGTTCAAATGGCTCTGAGCACTATGGGACTCAACTGCTGAGGTCATTACTCCCCTAGAACTTAGAACTAGTTAAACCTAACTAACCTAAGGACATCACACACATACATGCCCGAGGCAGGATTCGAACCTGCGACCGTAGCAGACACGCGGTTCCAGACTGCAGAGCCTAGAACCGCATGCCACTTCGGCCGGCATCATCATGATGGTCGCATCCGTGTTTGGCGACATCGCGGTGAACCCACATTGGAAGCGTGCATTCGTCATCGCCATACTGGCGTATCATCCGGCTTGATGGTATGGGGTGCCATTGGTTACACGTCTCGGTCACCTCTTGTTCGCACTGACAGTACAAAGAACAGTGGACGTTACATTTCAGATGTGTTACGACCCGTGGCTGTATCCTTCATTCGATCCCTGCGAAACCCTACATTTCAGCAGGATAATGCACGACCGCATGTTGCAGGTCCTGTACGGGCCTTTCTGGATACAGAAAATGTTCGACTGCTGTCCTGGCCACATCATCATCATTGTCATCAGTCATGGATTAGGTTCGAGGAACCTGTTCCGGCTTCATCTTCTTAGCTCCATCGTTTACTGAACCGATCAATCTCTCTTTCACATTTCTGTATATATTGCAAAACTTCTTTAGGATATCAGCTTTGTTGCATTCAGTTTACATGTTGCTTCCATTTCTGCTTGTAAGTACCGATTTTTTTTTTTTTTTTTTTGTTATTACAAATATTTTAAGCTCGTATCTAAAATTTTCGTTGCTTATTCTGTCTTATAATATATGTCCATTAATTGATCTGGGGAGTTTCATTTCTTGCGTCACTTTTCTGCTTATGCCTTCGTCGTTTGCTAGTCAAAGCTCAGAACAGTAAAGTAGCGCTGGTACACTGAGTTTAACGTTCGGTCCTACACTTCCGCATTAGCATAGTTGTCTTGTGTCTGGCTGTGTGTGTGTGTGGGTGTGTGTGTGTGTGTGTGTGTCAAATGGTTCAAATGGCTCTGAGCACTATGGGACTTAATTTCTGAGGTCATCAGTCCCCTAGAACTTAGAACTACTCAAACCTAACTAACCTAAGGACATCACACACATCCATGCCCACGGCAGGATTCGAACCTGCGACTGTAGTGGTCGCGCGGTTCCAGACTGTAGCGCCTAGAACCGCTCGGTCACCCCGGCCGGCGTGTGTGTGTGTGTGTGTGTGTGTGTGTGTGTGTGTGTGTGTGTGTGTGTCTCTCTCTCTCTCTCCCTCTCTCCCTCTCTCTCTCTCTCTCTCCCTCTCTCTCTCTCTCTCTCCCTCTCTCTCTCTCTCACTCTCTCTCTCTCACTCTCTCTCTCTCTGTCTGTCTCTCTCTCTCTCTCTCTCCCCGTATGACTTTTTCTCAAATACTAGGTTCAATTCCGTTTTGAAAAGACAGGTAACTCGAAAAAACTTAATTGCTATCTCTTTTTCATTGTTGTGATTCTTGAGTTTCTCCCGGCGTATTTGATAATCAAAATATCCATGGGTGTACTGCCGGTCTACAGTGTCCAACGGGCACAATATTTCGGCGATCATACATGTCGCCATCATCAGGTGAACTGACGGACTGAGCTCCTGTGAACGTGCCGGCACGGAGATCCGTACGCTATGGCTGGTCAGTCCGTCAGTTCACCTGATGATGGCGACATGTATGATCGCCGAAATATTGTGCCCGTTGAACACTGTAGACCGGCAGTACACCAGTGGATATTTTGATTATGTTTTTCATTGTTATTACGTAAAAAGATAGGCCAGTTATTTCTGAAATGTGTAAAATCTTTCATTAATTAATGTTACATTTTTGTCCAGTGGAGCTAATTAACATATCTTATTCCTTTCCTCGACAGCCCTTTTCGAAAACGGAAAAAACAATTAACAATAATCTTTGTTAAAAGAAAACAAGAACAGCGACATGGTCTATGCAGAGCAGCGAGCTCGTGTATAGCGCTCATTGCTGCAGCGAGATGGCCCGCGGCAGGCAATGGCGGCCACCTATATTCCGCGGCAGACGAATCACACAATAGGCAATGGCGGTCGCTCGCCTCACATAAAAAATATAAAAAAAAACAGAATCCAACCCTTATGAATGAAAAACTAAACGTATTGCATAACTGTGCCGCAAAACTCGGTACCTACCAATTTTGCCACACAGATACGAAACATAGCTAAATGTGATTTTGCATGTAACTGTGCCAACGGTAGGAGCATAAACGTTACTGTCTGTAATTCTGTAATACTAATTCAGGACAGAATGTGTCATCTGCTATAAAGGGCGAATGACCTTTATGTGGTCTCATAGATTAATGGAGATGCAGGTTAGTAAGAACGGCACTAGTGTTCTCCCTCCGCTACTTTCCGTGTTCAGTTGAAACTTTCTAGAGTAACAACAAATGTCGGTGTGACAGGCGTGCTCCAGATCGTGGCTACCACTACGGAACTCTGAACTTCGTGAAAGTCATTGAGTGATATGGCATGCGCTGGCTGCTCTCTTCGAAAACCGTACAAACCAAATTACTCAGGAATGTTCTTTATTGAACCTCGACACGTATTGATGCCGCCCAATTAATTGATATGCCATATTTGAATGGAAGATACCGATCACGCGGCTTCTGAAGGTGTATGAACAGATGTAATCTATCCAAAGGAAATCACTGTCGCCTTCAAATTAATTTATAGACTCCACGATTGTGTATTCAGCCTCAGGGAGATTCTGAAACGGAAAAATTTCGTGCTTCCGCATATGTCAGGTTTAACGGTTCATCTCTAATGACCATGTTCTTGAGTTTTGACGAGTGTTAAACCACAAAACTGTTCCACTTGAAAAGGCAAACCAAAGTCTGACACTTCAAGACTGGTCTGGTACGGAGAGCCTTTGATAAAGTTATGAAATGCAACTTTATAACAATACCTTTTCTCACCAGCGTGACATAAAAGTTGAAAAATATGTAAGGCGGTGATGCAGTCTTTCTCCTCTATTGTTCAACCTGTACATCGGTAAAGCAATGACAGAAATAAAATAAAGTTTCAAAAATGGGATACAACTTCAGGATGACAGAACATCAATGCTAACGTTATGTGACAACGTAGCTATTCTCAGTGAAAGTGAACAATATGAACAATCTAAATGAGCAAAGAGAAAGGACTGAGAGCAGACAAAAGAAGAACGTAATGCGGAGTGTTAGAAATGAGGTTGGTGATAAACTCAACGTCAAATTGGGGCTAAGAAATAGACCAAGAGATGGAATAACACGTGATGGACAAAGCAAGGCAGCATAGGCGTTTCTGGCCAAAAGAAATCTACTAGAATCAAGCATGGGCCCTCATTTGAAGAGGAAATCTCTGAGAAAATTCGTCTGGAGCACACAATTGAGCAGACAAAAGAAGAACGTAATGCGGGGTGGCAGGAATGAGGTTGGTGATAAACTCAACGTCAAATAGGGGGTTACGAAATAGACCAAGACATGTAATAACATGTGATGGACAAAGCAAGCCAGCACAGGCGTTTCTGGCCAAAAGAAATCTACTAGAATCAAGCATGGGCCCTCATTTGAAGAGGAAATCTTTGAGAAAATTCGTCTGGAGCACACCATTGGATGGCAGTGAAACATGGAGCATGAGAACATTGTAAACTAAGAAAATCGAAACGTGATGTTACAGAGGGATATTGAAATTTAAATGGTCTCTTAAGGAAAGGAGGCTCTTCATAGAGTCGGCGACTAAAGGGTTGTGTGGAAAACATTCTCTAGAAGAAGGGACAAAAAAATGGTTCAAATGGCGCTGAGCACTATGGGACTTAACTTCTGGGGCAACAGTCCCTTAGAACTTAGAACTACTTAAACCTAACTAACCTAAGGACAGCACGTAATCCATGCCCGAAGTAGGATTCGAAACTGCAAGCGTAGCGGTCGCGCGGTTCCAGAACTAGAACTAGAACCGCTCGGCCGCCCCGGCCGGCAAGAAGGGACAGAATGATAGAAAAACTGTAGAGCAGGATAGAGACTGCAGTATTCCAGCAGGAGTGGAGGTCGTGGGGAGCCGCATCAAACCAGTAAGAAGACAGGATAAAACAATAGATTTGTTGTATTTGTGTTGGTTGTATTTGTGAGTGCTTACTTTTGTGACTTTCGAGAAGCACAATGAAGTCACCTTCTAGAGACAGAGTAACGAAGCTTTCAACAAACCTGGGCTTGGGTGCTTCTGCGTAAGAACCACAGTGGGCCGCTTTCAGGAAGTAGCGGGCTTACCGTTCGACGAATTCACGAGCTGACCGTCACGTTTCAAAAATACATTTCCATAGCCCAGTTCCGTGTGCTCAGCAGAGTTCTGAAATAATATTTTCTTCCTCCTTGTCGTTCCTTGTGTTGACTCGAAATATCAGTTTTCTCGTTGTAATCAGAGTCATTCCAAAACAAAAAATGAATATTTCTTCAAACTTCCTATTTATTTTTCATGCCTTCGATATTTTTACAGTATGCTGATACATGCTTGAGAGACAAAATGTCATTTTCACTCATAATCTTCGTCCTTCTCAGCTGCCTTGTATCACTGTGGAACGAAGTCCTCTATACATGCGCGGAAGATGCCAGGACAGAACTTTTCAGCCACTGTTTAGCACCCTTTACTGGAGAATTACCATCTTAAAATCTCGTTCCGCAAAGGGATTCTTTCAGTTTACCGAAGAGTTGGTGAGCACATGCTGCCAGATCGGGACTGCAGGATGGGTACTTAGTGTTGTCGACTCTAGCTTTGTGATCTCGGATTTTTATGTGGTGTCACCGCCAGACACCACACTTGCTTCGTGGTAGCCTTTAAATCGGACGCGGTCCGTTAGTATACGTCGGACCCGCGTGTCGCAACTATCAGTGATGCAGAGCGAGCGCCGCCACACGGCAGGTCTAGTATAGAAAGACTCCCTAGCACTCGCCCCAGTTGTACAGCCGACTTTGCTATCGATGGTTCACTGTCTACATACGCTCTCATTTGCAGAGACGACAGTTTAGTATATAGCCTTCAGCTACGTCATTTGCTACGACCTAGCAAGGCGCCATATTCAGTTTCTATAATTACTTCAAGAATTTATTCTGAACAGATAATACTGTGAATCATGTACCGTGAAGAGCGACGTTCACCATTAATGGATTGAAGTTAAGTATCAAACTAATTACGTCCGCTTTCTGAATTCTCATTCCTTGTCATGTTCCAGACCTCACGTCAGTATAGTTCTTCCCTCCTCACGCCCACCTGCGTGAGCTAAAACGCGTGCATTTCGGCCTCCACTCTTAACACGGTGTTGGCTCTTCTGTCAACACAAAATTTTACACCAACATGCGGCCGGGAATTATCGTGCAATTGCAAAATAGTGTTTTTACCAATGTTGTCGAACGTGACACATTCGAGCATGATGGTTTTAGGGTTTCCATTTACGCGTCAGAACTGATAGTGGTTCGGTGTCGCATGATATCCACAAACACCAGTCCTTCTGAATTAAAAATCTCTTCAGCCATAACGTTTCCTGTTGTTCTTCTCTTTTGGCCAGTTTGCACTGTGCCATTGCCGTTTCGTCTGCGGTTCAGGCATGGGTAACCAGGTTTCTCCTCCCGTCACAATT
Source organism: Schistocerca cancellata (assembly GCF_023864275.1). Taxonomy (NCBI): domain Eukaryota; kingdom Metazoa; phylum Arthropoda; class Insecta; order Orthoptera; family Acrididae; genus Schistocerca; species Schistocerca cancellata. The sequence continues at coordinate 105,345,954 of NC_064632.1, forward strand.
ATTGCCAGCAAGTCATCTCCAGAATTCTCGTTCTGTTCCAAAAGTTAGCTGCACACTTTCTTCCGTGTTTCTTTGCAGGCAACCGTCAACGCTCTCGGAACGCACCTGGGGCAAACCTTTAACAACTGTGACTCGATATTCTGCACACACCCACTTCTCCTACTTCTACTTGGATTGGTAACTCGTTCACTATTATACGTTTGTCAGCCGAAAACAGATCGTGAATACGTTGTCATTGTCAGGGGCGCTGTGCTCGGCTGTGCGTGCACGGGAGGTGGTCCCGAGTATTGGCGTACCCACTTACACCAGATAATCTTCTTGTCCGACGGTTAGCTGTACTGCGACCAATAGCGTCATTCCCATACACTTTCTCCAATCTCTTGTGAACGTTCGTCGCTGTTTCGTTATCACAGCACAGGTTGTCTATAACAGCGCGTTGCTTCAAACGAACATCAAGTACAGCAGCCGTCTTGACGGAGTCCTGCGATAGAGCGCCTTGCGAAAACAAGTAAATTCAGATACAAGCGGGAGTATTGTTTACATGATCTCCGTGAATAAGAACAGCAAAATCTAGATTTCTTAAAAACGGTGTGCATTTGTTTTGGAATGACCCTCGTACAAATAAAAGTTGATAAAACACAATGATTACTTGGCGCCCAACCTGTAAGTAAAGGAGAATCTGAACTAACTGTCCTGTCCGGGGTGACAAAAGATTACAGACGCGACTTGCATGTGCAGTCCAGCTGATGTCTTTACTTACGGTATCAAGAAGCCAACCGATGTTGATAGTGTGATGGATGATGTATTCCTTCAGTTTTGAAAAGATCCACGCTATTAATTAATCTACAAGGCACGCGCATACACAACGTCCGATGAGACATGTGACTGGATCGACAGTTTCTTGTGGACGGAGACTCGTCGTCGGTAGCAATCGTAATTTCGACTTGGTCACGGAAGTGTGATTCGCTCACTGCCGTTAATGTTCTGCATTGATTTCTTACTCAATAGTGTTATAATTTCCCTGGTATCAGTCGCGGATGATACCGTTCATGGGCACAGCATTAGTCGTGGACACTGACATTTTCATTTAAACCCACGCAAGTGCGAAGTAACGTTCATAAGCAGATGAAGGTTCCTTGGTTCATGTGTCTGAATGCTTAGGCGCTAGCGTGACACCAAAAACAGCGTCAGCACGTGAGGAAGAGACGTAGAATTCTTCTTAGCTTCTCAGTCCAGGGAAGAGTGTACGGAACTCTTCGTACGACGTATCCTAGAACTCTATTAGTGTGTGTCTTATTATACCGGCGGCGAGAAAGGAAGCTGAAATTTTTGAAGAAAAATTGCACGATTTGTGATTTATGACGTGTTTGTTTCGTAAAATAATTTATTCAAATCTCCCTGTCTCTGTTCGGTGAAGTGGAGGTAGTAATTACCTGTGATTCTAGTTATCACACACTCGTAACTAGTAGTATGGTAACGTAATTCGATAGCAACCAGTGTTGAGGAAGGGGATAATCGTGAATGAAAAGACAGCGAGTGAACAATGTGTCATGTGAATACTGTCTGTTTGGTTCGTACCACAGTAATAGTATCATTTCCACAACAGTTACTTGATAGGTAGCGTAACTACTCTACATCTAGTACACTCGTATACTTGGCGAGGCAGTTAACACAAGCCACCCCAAATATAATCAGAATGAATAAATATATCGAGCTGCGGTTTTCGTTACCTTACAGCGAACTACATGGCGAATTTGCAGACGTTTGCAATTAATTTTTATCGTATATAGTCGCCGAATTATGACAATGACTTTGGTTTTTTTATAATGGAACTATATACTATTTTGTATGGCATTTCAAAGAAGTTTCTTAGAGAACTTCAGCGACACAACGTTATGAGACTTGATCAAATAGTATCAAGATAACAGCGCAGCAAACCACCGCTATTCCGCGGTCAGGAGAAGACGTTCCACAAACGTCTGCACTATTATACCGAATATAAGCAAAAACGTAACTCAGGTATGGTTCTTGTTTACCTGTGAGCTACAAGCCCGTCAGTCCATGTTCTGCTGTTGTAGCAATCAGATAGCTTGCCCGAAAAGCTATTGAGACCTTCACAATGTACACGACAGTCGCTAAAGTGAATATCGTGTGTGGCGAATGTCACCAAACTACTGGAGCAGCAGTACGGATGTATGCTGAAGAGTATCCAGATCGTGCCAAGCACTCACGATCTGTCTCTGCAAATATTATAAAAAAAGTTCCAGGCACTGGAAGTATGGAGAATAAATACGCCAAGGGAAAAGAATAACAACTAATGAAAGAAATAAAATTAATATTTTAGAAGGAGTCACACACAATGCAAATGTAACTAAGAGATATTTTGGAAGGAGAGAGCAATCAACCAAAAAGGTGTTCTGTGAGAACTGCATTCCATCGTACTTAATCCTCTTCATATTTCGCTGCATCTGTAGCTTCATGGCAGTGGCTGCCAAACTTGGTTACAGTTCTCCGAATGTTATCTACGAATAGTGCAAAGTGCAGATGGTTGCGAAAACATACTTGACCTATTAGCAACAAATAATCCTGGACAAATAGAGAGCATCATGATGGATACAGGGGTTAGTGACCATAAGGCAGTTATAGCGAGACTGAACGCCGTAACAACCGAACCCACCAAATATAAACGCAAAGTACATTTACGAGGGCCGTTCAGAAAGTAACCTCCGGTTGATTTAAAAAAATACACCAAGTTAAATAAAAATATTTTAATATATACATCTTACAACTACATCTTTGCACTATTTTTCTACATAGTCTCCATAGCGATTGAGGCACTTATCGTATCTCTCCACAAGCTTTGAAATTCCTTCTGCATAAAAATCACCCGCTTGTGCCTGGAGCCAGCCTGTGACCGCATCTTTGAGCTCTTCGTCGTCATCAAACCGCTGTGACCCGAGCCATTTCTTCAAATGCATGAAGAGGTGATAATCACTTGGCGCCAGGTCTGGGCTGTAAGGTGGATGGTTGATAACGTCCCACTTGAAGGACTCAAGAAGGGCCGTTGTTCTGCGAGCAGAGTGAGGACGGGCGTTATCGTGCAAAAAAACGATACCGGAAGTCAGCATACCACGGCGTTTGTTCTGTATAGCCCGTCGTAACTTTTTTATTGTTTCACAGTACACGTCTTAATGGTCGTACCACGTTCCATGAATTCAACCAACAACACCCCTTTGGCATCCCAAAACACCGTTGCCATCAGTTTTCTGGCAGAAAAATCTTGCGAGGCTTTTCTTGGTTTGGTAGGCGAATTTGAATGTGCCCACATCTCTGATTGTTCTTTTGTCTCAGGGTTCACGTACTTAATCCAGGTTTCGTCACCGGTCACGATTCTGTTTAACAATGGTTCTCCTTCGTCCTCATAACGTGACAGAAAGTCTAATGCAGAGGCCATTCTTTGAGATTTGTGGTGGTCGGTAAGAATTTTGGGCACCCATCGTGCACAGAACTTACGGTAACCCAATCTTGCTGTCACTATCTCGTACAAAAGAGTCTTAGAAATCTGTGGAAAACCAGTAGACAACTCCGACATTGAGAAACGTCGATTTTCACGAACGTTTGCATCAACTGTCTGAACGAGTTCGTCAGTCACCAATGATGGTCTACCATTCCTCTATTCATCATGAACGTTTTCTCGTCCACTTTTAAATAAACGTACCCATTCACGGACAACTCCTTCACTCATAACTCTTGGTCCGTACACGGCACAAAGCTCACGATGAATAGCTGCTGCAGAATATCCTTTGGCTGTAAAAAACCTTATGACAGCACGCACTTCACATTTGGCGGGGTTTTCTATTGCAGCACACATTTCAAACTGCCACAAAAACTAAACTAGCGCAGGTACGACGTTCACTCGACCACGGCTTGATGCCGACTGACCCGTTGAGTGCGTGAACGCACAGATGGCGTCGCTACTCCCCCCACAACCCGCACTGTGACCGATCGGAGGTTACTTTCTGAACCGCCCTCGTATTTTAAAAGCAGATAAAAATTCGCTAGACGCCTGTCTAACAGACGGTCTCCACTCCTTCCGATCTGGCTATGCAAGCGTAGACCAGATGTGGTTTGTATTCAAAGAAACTGTATCGATGGCAGCAGAGAGCTACGTACCACATAAATTAATAAGCGATGGTATTGTTCCCCCCTGGTGCACCAAACGGGTCGGAACACTCTTATAGATGCAACGAAATAAGCATGCCAAAATTTGAAGAATTCAAAATCCCAAGATTGGCGGAATTTTACAGAAACTCAAAATTAAGCGCAACTTCAAAGCGAGTTGCTCTTAAAAGTTTCCACAACGAAACTCTGTTTCGAAATCTGGCAGGAAACCCAAAGAGATTCTGGTCATATGTACAGTACACCAGTAGCAAGACGCGACCAGTACCTTCACTGCGCGATAACAATGGTTATGTCACTGATGGCAGTGCCACTTAAGTAGAATTTCCAAACACAGTTTTCCGAAACTCTTTCACGAAAGAGGACGAAGTAAATATTCCAGAATTTGAATGTAGCCCCAATAACAGCCAACATGGGTAGCTTGGAAGTAGATATACTTGGGATAGTGAAGCAGCTTAAATCACTTAATAAGGGCAAGGCTTCCGGTCCAGATTCCAAACCAGTCAGGTTCTTCAGAGTACGGTGATACAGTACTCCATATCTAACGATGATGTGCAACCGCTCGCTCATCGAAATATCTGTACCTAAACTCTGGGAAGTTTCACACGTCACACCATTACCCAAGAAGCAAAACAGGAGCAATTCGCTGAATTACATGTCCATATCAATAACGTCGATTTGCAGTAGGTTTTTGGAACATATTCTGTGTTCGGACATAATTAGCCCGAAGAAAACTATTAATTGACAAATAGCACGGATTCAGGAAAAAACTTTCTTGTGAAACACAATTAGTCTCTGTTCTCACAAAGTAATAAGAGCTATCGTCAGAGACTCAAATTGATTCCGAATTTTTAGATTTCCAGAAGGCCTTCGACACAGCTCCTCACAAGTGTCTTCTAATCAAATTGCTTGGATATGGAATATCGTCTTATTTGTGCGACTGGATTCGTGAGTTACTTTCAGGTAGGTCACAGTTCATAGTAACCGACGGAAAGTCATCAAGTGAAAAAGAAGTAATATCTGGCGTTTCCCAAGGAAGTGTTATAGGCCTTATGCTGTTCCTCATCTACATACACACCATAGGATACAATCTGAGCAGCCCTCTTAGATTGTTTACAGATGATACTGTGATTTACTGTCTTGTAAAGTCATCAGATGATGAAAACCAACGGCAAAATGATTTAGACAAGATATCTGTATGGTGCAAAGAGTGGCAATTGACTCTAAATAATGAAACGTGTTAAGTTATCCACATGAGCACTAAAAGAAATCCACTAAATTTCGGTTACATGATAAATCACACAAATCTAAAGACTATAAATTCAGCTAAATACCTAGGGATTACAATTACGAATAATTTCAACTGGAATAGTCTCATAGATAATGTTGTGAGTGAAGCAAACCAAAGACTGCGATTTATCCGCATCAGATTGGTCCGACGGAGGACAATGAAAAAGTTCAAAGAGGGCAGCTCGTTTTGTATTATCGCGAAAAAGGAGAGAGATTGCACTGGACGTGATGCTTGAATTAGGTGGCAGTCATTAAAACAAAGGCGTTTTTCGTTGCGGCAGAATCTTCTCGTAAAATTTCAGTCGCCAACTCCGAATGCGAAAATATTCTGTTGGCGCACACATACATAGGGGAAAATGATCATGATGAAATAAGAGAAATCAGAGATCGCAAAGAAAGATTTAAGTGCTCGTTTTTCCCGCGCGCTGTTAGAGAGTGGAACCGTAGAGAAATAGCTTGAAGGTGGTTCGATGAACCCAGCGCAGGTGCAGCATTTCTATGCAAAATTTTGTTAAAGGAGGAAGCGTCTTTTACAAACAATAAGCAAGTCAATCTTCGCAATATGCACTAATCGTCAGTTGAAAATCCACGTTAACTCTAAGAAGTGGACAAAAACAACGCTCTTAGTCTTGGTGCGTGCTTTTCAAGACCAGCATCATGGGTCCTTGTCTCAGTGATGGGTGTAACCTCTCCACAAAATAGTATAAATAATAATAAGAATATGATTCTAATTTTTGTGTAACCTCAGAACAAAATTGGTTCCCATTTATAACCTCCCTACAGAAATTCTTTCACATTTAAACTCCACACAAAATTCGTTTCCCATTTAATGTACCTACAAAATTCTTTTCTCATCTAATGTAAGCTCGAAACAGAAAAATTCCTAAACCTCGCAATAAAAAATAAATTCGGTAACCTGGTAAATTTTGGACGACAGCAGTGCTGCGTCATGGCACTGTAAGATCATTCTGAATAAAAACGGAAAAATTCTTACCTCAATAAAATTGTCGAATATATCTGCTCTTACAATAAATTTTTCCGGCACAGCTCTGTGCAATGCTGGCCGATAGATTGGTCATCTATGAAAGGAAGCAACTGATTTTTCTTTTGCAACAATCGGAATGATCATGGATTGGAGAAATTAGTAAATTCTTTAAATTGAAATGAATGCTTGTTAGAAATTACTTTATATGACAAAGATCATTATTAGGACATTTTTAAAACATTTACATGGGAGTTCAGATAACGTTACTAGATATGCGCGAGGCTGCTTTTTACCTTATACAATAATACTCAGGCTCCGGCATCGCTGCACCGCGAACGGCCACTCAACACGATACACCATACCAGACCAGAGCAGACTCCAGACTAGCGCAGACTAGCAACAACTTACTGCTACAGCTACACAGTACCTACTGCAGTCAACACTGCTCTCTGGTCAGCGATTCTCTTATACTTTGCATATCGCAGGCAGCGCATGAGCAATACATCGAAATTACATCTGCTCAGACCACTTACATAAAATTACATCTACTCGGACCTCTTATATAACCCTCCACGGGAGGGGGGGAGGGGGGGGCAAAAATTTGGCAGCGATGGTGAGTCTATTGGACTTGCCATGAGCAACAAATTTTTCTTAATTAACTAAGTTTACAGTCACAGAATATATACATATATATATAAGTGCAGAACATGAAATGAAATAGAGTGCACATGCACTGAGTACAGAACATATCAAGCAATGACAAAATGTATACGGAATGAGTACAAATCATATTAACAAATGACATAAAGTGCACACGCACTGTACATATTTTTTACCATTTTACAATAACTAGGATACGCAATGAGAACAAAACATATTAATAAATGACAAAAGTGCACACGCACTGTATATATTTCTACCATTTTACAAGAACTAGGATAGGAAAGGGAAGGATTGCATCATGGTTGTAGCACAGTAGGTTGCAAGTAGCTGCACTGAAAGTCCATTTCTCTCTACAGAAGCACAACACCAAGTGAGACAATCTGAAGTTCTCTTCTCTGAAGTATTAATCAGTGTAGCCAAGACACTGAAATGTCGTATTAATATTCAATGTTATAATTTTGGTAGTGCATTAGGTACACCAAACAGTGGGACCATAATTACATCTCCATCGTTCAAGGTGGTGGACAGCATGATGTGTCAACCCCACACTCTTGCAGAGTCCATAATTCATATTACCATAACTTCATTACTATCATCACCTGCAAAGAAAAACTTCATTATTCATATTAGCATATTCTTCATATACACTCCTGGAAATGGAAAAAAGAACACATTGACACCGGTGTGTCAGACCCACCATACTTGCTCCGGACACTGCGAGAGGGCTGTACAAGCAATGATCACACGCACGGCACAGCGGACACACCAGGAACCGCGGTGTTGGCCGTCGAATGGCGCTAGCTGCGCAGCATTTGTGCACCGCCGCCGTCAGTGTCAGCCAGTTTGCCGTGGCATACGGAGCTCCATCGCAGTCTTTAACACTGGTAGCATGCCGCGACAGCGTGGACGTGAACCGTAAGTGCAGTTGACGGACTTTGAGCGAGGGCGTATAGTGGGCATGCGGGAGGCCGGGTGGACGTACCGCCGAATTGCTCAACACGTGGGGCGTGGGGTCTCCACAGTACATCGATGTTGTCGCCAGTGGTCGGCGGAAGGTGCACGTGCCCGTCGACCTGGGACCGGACCGCAGCGACGCACGGATGCACGCCAAGACCGTAGGATCCTACGCAGTGCCGTAGGGGACCGCACCGCCACTTCCCAGCAAATTAGGGACACTGTTGCTCCTGGGGTATCGGCGAGGACCATTCGCAACCGTCTCCATGAAGCTGGGCTACGGTTCCGCACACCGTTAGGCCGTCTTCCGCTCACGCCCCAACATCGTGCAGCCCGCCTCCAGTGGTGTCGCGACAGGCGTGAATGGAGGGACGAATGGAGACGTGTCGTCTTCAGCGATGAGAGTCGCTTCTGCCTTGGTGCCAATGATGGTCGTATGCGTGTTTGGCGTCGTGCAAGTGAGCGCCACAATCAGGACTGCATACGACCGAGGCACACAGGGCCAACACCCGGCATCATGGTGTGGGGAGCGATCTCCTACACTGGCCGTACACCACTGGTGATCGTCGAGGGGACACTGAATAGTGCACGGTACATCCAAACCGTCATCGAACCCACCGTTCTACCAATCCTAGACCGGCAAGGGAACTTGCTGTTCCAACAGGACAATGCACGTCCGCATGTATCCCGTGCCACCCAACATGCTCTAGAAGGTGTAAGTTAACTACCCTGGCCAGCAAGATCTCCGGATCTGTCCCCCATTGAGCATGTTTGGGACTGGATGAAGCGTCGTCTCACGCGGTCTGCACGTCCAGCACGAACGCTGGTCCAACTGAGGCGCCAGGTGGAAATGGCATGGCAAGCCGTTCCACAGGACTACATCCAGCATCTCTACGATCGTCTCCATGGGAGAATAGCAGCCTGCATTGCTGCGAAAGGTGGATATACACTGTACTAGTGCCGACATTGTGCATGCTCTGTTGCCTGTGTCTATGTGCCTGTGGTTCTGTCAGTGTGATCATGTGATGTATCTGACCCCAGGAATGTGTCAATAAAGTTTCCCCTTCCTGGGACAATGAATTCACGGTGTTCTTATTTCAATTTCCAGGAGTGTAACTATTCATTATCATTTATTATCATCAGCAAAAATTAGACACTTCATTATTCATATTACCATTTACTTCACACAACTATTCATAGTATAGACTTTCTTATTTCTAGCATATTTCATCACTAAAACTAACATGTGTAGTTCTGTCTGACAGCCTGCATCAATCGCCTCGTATTCTGAAAGAAAAATAATTAGTTAAGACTGCTATCATACGATTTGTATAGTATATTCTTGTTAACGTTTGTTAATTCTGATCCATTTACTCTTCGTGACGAGGTATTACATCTTCTTTCGTTCATTCCGAAGGTGAAATTCCCATTTCATAGTAATCCACTGTGGTTTGCTTAATTTATTTCTTTTACACGTTATTGTTTTCTGAAAATGATGAATAAGGATTCATATCTTGCATTTAAATCATATACCCATTAAATAAAAACTGGTTTCTGGTGATATAATTAAGCATACAGAATAGCATGACAGAAAACGTATTATGTCAAAAACATAGATAGTGTTCAGGTGCAAAAATTTACACAGAGTATCATAATGTAGTAGCAAAAAAATGTAAAGTAGTCACGATGTTGAGATATCATAAGGCAAAATGTCAAAGTCAACTGGTGTTTGTTACATCTTAAAGATTTCGTAGTGCATACAAACAAAACAGGAAAACAATCATACATACACGAAAAATGGAAAATGTGCACAGTCTGATATATAACGACAAGAAAAGCGACCTGCTAACCTTACCTTGCCGGTCACTTGCCAAGAAAAAATATGATAATCATCAGTAAGTAGTCACATACATAGAATTGCATAAGTGGTCATGAAATATGTAAGTTTATCTGGAAAAATGTGCACGGTCTGATGTGTAACGACAAGAAAAGCGACCTGCTAACCTTACCTTGCCGGGCATTTGCCAAGAAAAAATATGATAATCATCAGTAAGTAGTCACATAAATATAATTGCATCATTGTTCATATAAAAATCAGAAAATGGCATTACAGTGTGATAAATCATAAAGTATGTTCATTCAATAAAGGGTTTAATATTGGAGACATGGTGATTGCCTTTACTTTTTCTGGTTCTCAGAGTTTCGACGTGTACTACATTGGGGAGAGGAATGCTGCGAATTCGATATGGACCTGCGTATAGAAGCTCAAATTTACTGCATCTATTCTTTCCTCTGTTGGATAAATAGTGTGTACGTACTAATATCTTCTGTCCAATGTGAAAGTCACGGCGTGTACAAACCTGTTTTTGCTGTCTTCTCCGGCGCTCTGGGGCACGTTTGATGTTGTTCAGCGCAATGTCAATTATTTCATGGTGTCGTAGTCGACGAGATGTAGGAAAGGATACTAATTCTTTAATTTTGTTAGGTGGTTCAACATTTTTCATTATAACAGTCGGAGATAGCATAGTAGATTCATTTGGTATGGAATTAATTACATCCTGGAATGAGAGTATGTGTGTGTGTCCCAATCAATGTGTCTTTTATGGCAGTATATTCTCCACAATTTACCAATCTCTTTCATTAGTCGTTCACAAGGGTTCGAAGAAGCGTGGTGCCTGGATATATAGATCGGAGAAACGTTTCTAGCTCGTAACATACGTGTCCATATAGCAGATCGAAACTGTGATCCATTGTCGGAAATTACTTCAATACATGCCCTACATGGAATAAAAAATGTTTTACAAATGTATTCGAAACAGATTTAGCAGTAGCTTTGCGTAACGGAGTGAAGGTAACAAATTTTGAAGTGAGTTCAACAGCGACAAAGATGTAGCCAAAATCTCTATTAGTTCTGGGAATCGGACCAAAAATATCTACAGCGGCCATGTGTCTCAATTTAACAGGTACAATAGGATGTAATGGAGGAATATGTGAAGTCGTATCTGACTTAGCTTTCTGGTAGATTTTACATAACGCTAAAACTCGTCGAATACGTTTCTCCATGTTGGCAAAATAACAGTTCTGTCTCAGTATAAGAAAACATTTTCTGGCTCCGTAATGTGCGTAACTTAAATGAGTATACCAAATTAATTTGTTACAAGCTCGTGAGGAATACATAGTAACCAATTGTTGCTGTCAGGGTGAGAGCGGCGAAACAGAATATTATTGCGTACAGTGTAATGGTTTCTAATGGTAACATTATTCCTATCTTGCCAAAGGTGTTTAATTTCTTTCCATACGTTGTCTTTACTCTGCTCTTGTGCTATGTCTCGTAATGACGACGAAATGAAATTTTCAAATGCAACTTGTTGAATATACATGACGCTGAAATTTGCTTTGCAGAAGTTGGATGCGATGTCTTGCTGATTGTTGCTGAGAGAACGGGATAGTGCGTCTGCTACAATATTTTGTGTACCGGGAATGTGAACAATTGTAAAATTAAATTCCTGTAAATAAAGTTTCCATCTGCTTGACCTGTCGTGTGTAAATTTTGCGGAAAGTAGAAACTGTATAGCTCTATGATCTGTGTAAACGGTAGTGTGTCTTCCATAAAGAAAATGCCTAAATCTCGTAAATGCCCATACAACACATAATGTTTCAAGTTCTGTAACAGAATAATTGCGTTCAGCAGGTGACAGAATGCGACTCGCAAAGGCGATGTTTTTAATTACTGTACCACCATCTTCTTCAATTTCCTGAAAAATGTGTACGCCTAAAGCGGTGTTAGAACTGTCGGTGGCAATGGAAAAATTTCTAGTAAGATCTGGATGTGATAAAAGTGGTGCATTCAACAAAGCTTGTTTCAGATTAGCAAATTCAGACTATTAGTTTTTCATGTAAAAGTGTGTCTCAGATGTCGTCAAAAGCAATAACATTTTCGTGAACAAGATTGTGCGTGTCAAAAGTATTGCTTGCGTTGCTGGAAGATGCAACCTGTACTGTATCTAGTCAAATTCTATCTGACGTGCTATTATTTGCGGGAGGATGCTGTGGCATTTCGACTATTTGTACTGTTCTGCTATTTCGTCCTGACGTATTACGTTCGGGATGATATCTACTGTCTGGTTAATTCATGATAATTTGTTGTTGCGGATGATTTTGTTGCTGGTAAGACCGACTGTTATTAAACGTGCGCTGAAAATTGTGCTCATTACTTTTACGTCTGTCATGATAGTCATTTCTATACGGTGCATTGCGATATGAGTTGAAATGGTGTGTTTTCTGTACGTAGTTATTTCTTTGTTGCTGTGCGTTACTATTTGGCGGAGCCGATGCTATACGTGTAGGCGGCGAAACATTAAAGCTTGGTCGACCTTGCAGACTACATTGTTGGTTAGGTATGCTAACCGGCTGGTTTTGATGCTGTTGTGTGGAAAAAACCTCTATTGTTACCAAAATGTGTCTGCGATTGATGATAATTTTACACATACTGATGATTAAATTTTTGTCTGGTGTTAAAGTTCTCGTGGATGTCATTTCTGGAGCGTCTAATGAAAACTGTCACTTTCGGTAAAACTTGTCAAATCAGGTTTTCTTTACACACCCTTAATCCTAGATAGATCGATAGTTGAAGAGCTGTTTTGATAGATATAAAGGATAGTAGAAGAAAAGGCAGCAATGCAGAAAACTAAAGATGAAATAGCACTACTACGGCTCGGAGCCCTGTGCACGCTACGGCACATATTCATCGAAGCGTAATGAATCCCCTGAGGTCACTTATGCGCTGCAAATAAATTTTGGTTTCTGTGTTACAGGCAATGCCGATAAAAATTCAAAAGCAAGTTGTTGTATCCAATCCAATTCTAGTTTCTGCGTTACAGGCCAAGCTGATAAAACTACAAAAGCAATTTGACGTATCCAGTCCAAAGGATGAATTTGTGTTCTGCCATTTTTAAATACCTTAGATTTTTTTACGGATAAAAATTGCTTATAATCAACGTTATCGTCTCTGAATGTGTGCACAGGTTCAGGATTGCATGAGAAGCTGTTTGTCTGTGTCTCTTCGGATTCTAAGTCTCGTGGTCTCTGTAAATTACCTAAGTTACACTGGCTGTGTGAGTGTGACAAATGTTCGGAATGTGGCATATGCTGTGACGTGTTAGAGACTGAATCATTTTTCATTTCTGTTACTTTAAAACGTTCGTCTATTTGGCTGTTCTGTTGTTCGAATTTCTTATCGACTTTCGCATCCAGAGTGCGTGAAAGTTCTGCTGACATTAATTTAAACTCGTCGCGTATCTGTGTTGCGTTTTCTGAACATTGTTCAGTGACTGCACTACTTTCATCTCTAAGTAATTTCGTTGTGGCTACACGTGTACTACTTAATTCTTGTGCAACAGATCTAATTTCTTCACTACTGTTCCTAGCACAAGCCTTAATTTCCTCACGTAATTGTTCTTTAGTATCATGACGTTGCATGGTAACGGCTGTAATCTGTTCACTAAGTTGTTTGTTCTGCTCATTAAGATTGTCGTGTCTTTTATTCGTCTGTCTGAAACTTTCATTAAATTGTTTGATCGACCTGTCATATTTTTCATTGAGTTGTTTGCGCGATTCATTAAGTTGTTTATAATTGTTGTCTAGTTTTTCACCGAGTTGTTTGAAATAGTTATCGTGTTTTTCATTGAGTTGAAGTAATAATGCCATAACTTGATCCCAGCCAAAATTAGCGGCTCTATTCTCTGTACTGTGCGATGGTGTATCTGCATGTGTCACGTTTTGTGTAACCATTTGGTTATTCTGTGATTCTTGAAAAGGTTTGCCAATCGGACGTGCATTGTTGGTCACTACACCGGAATCAAATAAATCTGACGTATTCTGATTACACTGTTCATTTTCGTTAGAAGAATTTATCTGTTCGTTACGTAAATTTTGCAAACCGGGTGTGTCAAACTGGGCAGCGTTCATTGTAATGGAACGTGCCGCGTCATCAATTGTCGTTAAATTAACAGAGGACACAATTGAATTTGTTTGCTCATCATTAGAATTAAAATCATTACTAGTGGTCGGTACGCACTGATTGTCTGTAAATGGAGGATTATCATTATTACACAGAGTGTCGCAAGTATTATCGGTCAGATAATTCAGGTCGGCTATTTCACTCATTACACATCGCGATGTACTGTTAACAGTTTTTCGCGGCATTTTTCACAAATCAGAATTAACCACAAAATGAAACAAAGACAAAGCGAAATGGAACAAACACAATTACAACAAAGAGCAATAAATTGCCGATGATCTGTGAAAGAAAAAGTGACAAATTACTAAATGCGTTGCGCCAGATGCAAACTACATTTAAGTAAATAAGAGCAGATATATGACTACTTCTCAGAGATTCACAAAGAAATACGATCCTGGCCGGTTGTCGCCAAGTGTAACCTCCCCACAAAATAATTGATAAATAATAATAATAATATGATTCTAATTTTTGTGTAACCTCAGAACAAAATTGGTTCCCATTTATAACCTCCCTACAGAAATTCTTTCACATTTAACCTCCACACAAAATTTGTTTCCCATTTAATGTACCTACAAAATTCTTTTCTCATCTAATGTAAGCTCGAAACAGAAAAATTCCTAAACCTCGTAATAAAAAATAAATTCGGTAACCTGGTAAATTTTGGACGACAGTAGTGCTGCGTCATGGCCCTGTAAGATCATTCTGAATAAAAACGGAAAAATTCTTACCTCAATAAAATTGTCGAATATATCTGCTCTTACAATAAATTTTTCCGGCACAGCTCTGTGCAATGCAGGCCGATAGATTGGTCATTTATGAAAGGAAGCAACTGATTTTTCTTTTGCAACAATCGGAATGATCATGGATTGGAGAAATTAGTAAATTCTTTAAATTGAAATGAATGCTTGTTAGAAATTACTTTATATGACAAAGATCATTATTAGGACATTTTTAAGACATTTACATGGGAGTTCAGATAACGTTACTAGATATGCGCGAGGCTGCTTTTTACCTTATACAATAATACTCAGGCTCCGGCATCGCTGCACCGCGAACGGCCACTCAACACGATACACCATACCAGACCAGAGCAGTCAACACTGCTCTCTGGTCAGCGATTCTCTTATACTTTGCATATCGCAGGCAGCGCATGAGCAATATATCGAAATTACATCTGCTCAGACCTCTTACATAAAATGACATCTGCTCGGACCTCTTACATGGGAATCTAAATACAGGCAAGTATCTCGAGTTCCTAAGTTATGAAGTTGGCGCAATGATTGGAAGACATCCCACTGGACATAAGGCAATCAGTGTGGTACCAACATGTGGAACGCTTCCCCCCCCCCCCCCCCCTCGGTCCCCCCGCCCACCATTCAGCACATGTAACGAGAGACTCTTAAGAGAACATTTGGTGAGTATTGGAATGGTCGTTCAAGAAACGCAAAATGGTTTGTACATTCACCAGACTTCACACTTCCACATTTTTAACTGTGAGGAAAACTAAAACAAATGATCTGTAAGGAAACACCGACGACTCACGACGGCATAATGTGCATTATAACACTTCCCCGTGCTGGCGTCAACTCCAGATTAAATTCAAGGTGCAATATTATTTCTCCAGGATCAGTATATAGCGTGTAGCAATATTCAGAGCGCTCGGTATGACAGCCGTGGTAACAAACACACGAACCATACCTGAGTCACGTGCGTGCTGACATTTGGTGTAACAGGAGAGACGTTTGTAGATCCCCTTCTCCTGATGGTGGAAAGTGGTTTGACACTGTTATTTTGATACATTTTTGTTCAAATCCGCTACATGTTATGTCACTGAAGTTCTCTTAGAAGCTTCTTTCAAATGCAACGAAGAAACGCGTAAAGCTTCGTTAGAAAAAAACAAAGTCAAGGTCGTAAGTCAGCTACTATAAAGGATAAAAATTACTTGCGAACATAAGTAAATTCGCCATATCGTCCGATGCACCTCGATGTATTAATTCATCTACATCTACATGGATACTCTACAAATCACATTTAAGTGCCTTGAATAGGATTCATCGAACCACCTTCAGAATTCTCTGTTGTTCCAATCTTGTACAGCGCGCGGAAAGAACGAATACCTATATCTTTCCGTACGAGCTCTGATTTCCCTTATTTTATCAAGGTGATCGTTTCTCCCTATGTAGGTCAGTGTGACAAAATATTTTCGCGTTCAGCGGAGAAAGTTGATGATTGGAATTTCGTGAGAAGATTCTGTCGCAACGAAAAACGCCTTTGTTTTAATGATGTCTACCCTAAATCCTGCATCATTTCAGTGACACACTCTCCCCTATTTCGCGATAATACAAAATGTGCTGTCCTTCTTTGAAATTTTTCGATGTCATAGTCAATCCTATCCAGTATGGATCCCACACCGCGCAGCAGTATTCTAAAAGAGGTCGGACAAGCGTAGTGTAGGCAGTCTCCTTAGTAGATCTGCTTCATTTTCTAAGTGTCGCACCAATAAAACGCAGTCTTTGGTTAGCCTTCCCAACAACATTTTCTGTGTGTTCCTTCAAATTTAAGTTCTTCGTAATTGTAATTCCTAGGTATTTAGTTGAATTTACGGTCTTTAGATTTGACTGATTTATCGTGTAACCGAAGTTTAACGGACTCATTTTAGCACTCATGTGGATGACCTCACATTTTTCGTTATTTAGGGTCAATAGACCGTTTCCTTCGAGGTGATTCATAATGTTCCAACACTATATATGTTCCAAAATACTGCTGCATATCGACGTTAATGCTATGGGCCTGTAATTTAGTGGATTACTCCTACTACCTCTCTGGAATATTGGTGTGACCTGTGCAACTTTCCAGTCTTTGGGAACAGATCTTTCGTCGAGCGAACAGTTGTGTAGTATTGTTAAGTATGGAGCTACTGCATCAGTATACTCTGAAAGGAACCTAATGGGTACACAGTCTGGATCAGAAGACTTGCTTTTATCAAGTGATTTAAGTTGCTTCACAACTTCGAGGATGTTTACTTCTACGTTACTCATGTTGGTAGCTGCTCTTGATTCAAGTTTTGGAATATTTACTTCGTCTTATTTCGTGAAGGCATTTCGGAAGGCTGTGTTTAGTAACCCTGCTTTTGCAGCACTGTCTTCGATAGTACCTCCATTGCTATCACGCAGAGAAGGCACCGATTGTGTCTTGCCGCTAGCATACTTCACATACGACCAGAATCTCCTTGGATTTTCTGCCAGGTTTCGAAACAAAGTTTCGTTGTGGAAACTATTATAATCATCTCGCATTGAAGTCCGCGCTAAATTTCAGGCTTCTGCAAAAGATCGCCAGTCTTGGGGATTCTTCGTCTGTTTAAATTATTCATTTTGGATATGTCTGGGGTGGCCTGTCTTAGCTGCCTCGCCTTCTACACTACGTGACCAAAGTTATGGTGTAGTGACGTGCACATAAATAGATGGCTGTAGTCTGTACTCAGGGATTCATGTGAAATGGTTTCCGACGCCATTTTGGCGCTCGACGGGAATTGACAGACTTTGAACGCGAAATGGTAGTTGCAGCTAGACGCATAGGACTTCCAAAATCGTTGGGTAAATCAATATTCCGAGTGAGACGTGGATACCAGATTTCGGACATTACCTCTCGCTATGGATAACACAGCTGCCGGCGGCCTCCACTTAACGGCTACGAGCAGCGGCGTATGCGTGGAGCTGTCAGTGCTAACAGACAAGCAACAAGGCGTGAAGTAACCGCATAAATCAATCTGGGACGCGTGACGAACGTATCTGTTAGGAAAGTGCGGCGAAGTCTGGCATTAATGGACCACAGCAGCAGACGACGAACACGCGTGCCTGCAGCGCCTCTCCTGGGTTCGTGACCATATCGGTTGGACACTAGACGACTGAAAAACCATGGCCTGGCCAGATGAGTCTCTGTTTCAGATGACAAGAGCTGATGGTAGTGTTCGAGCGTGGAGTAGACGAGGCGAAGCCGTGGCACTGTGCAAGCTGGTCGTTGCTATATAATGGTGTGGAATGGACTAGGTCCTCTTTTTCCCACTGAACGGATCATTGACTAGAAACAATTATGTCCGGCTACTTGGCGACCATTTGCAGCCATTGATGGACTTGATGTTCCCAAACAAAGATGGAATTTGTATGGATGACAATGCGAGCTGTCACCGGGTCCCAAATTGTTTGCGATTGGTTTGGAGAACATTCTGGACACTTCGAGCGAATGATTTGGCCGCCCAGATCGCTAGAAATGAAGCACATCGAAAATTTATGGGATGTAATCGATGAGTCAGTTCGTGCACAAAATACTGCATCGGCAACACTTTCGCAATTATGGACGGCTATAGAGGCAGCACGAAATAATATGCCTACAAGGAGGGGACTCTCAACGACTTGCTGAGTCCATGTCACGTCGAGTTGCTGCGCTACGCCTGTCAAAAGGACGTCCGACACGAAATTAGTAGCTACCTCAGGACTTTCGTCACATCAATGCATACTGAGGGTAAGAGTAAAATAACCTTCGGACAGCGGTTTAGTTACTGCAGGTTGGAAAATTGGATGTAGACACTAATGTTGTGTGGACCACTGGCGTCTTAGCTGCCTAATGCTGTGTCCTCTAAAGGAACTGAACGGTGCGTGGTGAAGGGTACTTCCTGTCAATGTTAGCTATTCTCTGTCTTCTTCTATTCGAGGAAAATGACTACATGTTCCGTTACCGCCCTAGTCTCTCTTGCTCTCACGATTTCTATTAGACTTATGCTATGGTGTCTCCAGAATAATCGCTGTTTTCTTCGAATAAAGGTTTCCTTTTCATCCAGCGGGATTTGGCGAGAACAGCGCATCCTTTCTTCCCAAGACTCCCATTAAATAATCATGGGGAATTAATGTTTTCATTTTACCGAGCAAGCACCGTGATGATAAATTACCTTAAATGTTTGTTTCTGTAGTACGAAAGCCTTACTTGTTAACGTTGCTGCCGGCAAGAGTGGCCGTGCGGTTCTAGGCGCTACAGTCTGGAGCCGAGCGACCGCTACGCTCGCAGGTTCGAATCCTGCCTCGGGCATGGATGTGTCTGATGTCCTTAGGTTAGTTAGGTTTAATTAGTTCTAAGTTCTAGGCGACTGATGACCTCAGGAGTTAAGTCGCATAGTGCTCAGAGCCATTTGAACCATTTAACGTTGCTACTCAAAAAGATAGCCACTCTGCACCCGAAACAAACATGCTGCGTATATTGTTAGCATAAGAAATATCCTATACACTACAGTGGGGGCTTCAAAAAAACCATCCTGGCATTTGCCTTAATGTATTAAAGAAAATCACAGAAAACTCACATCAGGATGGTCGGACCGTCGTCTCCACATTCATATTATACTCTGTCTCCACATATAAAACATTTTAAGAGATAGTAGAAGGATAGCTGTAGAATTCGATGTACACGTCAGCGCGGCCCGTCGACGGCTGAGCGCCATCTTAACAGATTCCTTACTTACACTGCTGGCCATTAAAATTGCTACACCAAGAAGAAATGCAGATGATAAACGGGTATTCATTGGACAAATATATTATACTAGAACTCACATGTCATTACATTTTCACGCAATTTGAGTGCATAGATCCTGAGAAATCAGTACCCAGAACAATCACTTCTGGCCGTAACAACGGCCTTGATACACCTCGGCATTGAGTGAAACAGAGCTTGGATGGCGTGTACAGGTACAGCTGCCCATGCAGCTTCAACACGATACCACAGTTCATCAAGAGTAGTGACTGGCGTATTGAGACGAACCAGGTGCTCGGCCACCATTGAAAAGACGTTTTCAGTTGGTGAGGGATCTAGACAATTTACTGACCAGGACAGCAGTCGAACATTTTCTGTATCCAGAAAGGCCCGTACAGGACCTGCAACATGCGGTCGTGCATTATCCTGCTGAAATGTAGGGTTTTGCAGGGATCGAATGAAGGGTAGAGCCACGGATTGTAACACATCTGAAATGTATCGTCCACTGTTCAAAGTGCCGTCAATGCGAACAAGAGGTGACCGAGACGTGTAACCAACGGCACCCCATACCATCAAGCCGGGTGATAGGCCAGTATGGCGATGACGAATACACGCTTCCAATGTGCGTTCACCGCGATGTCACCAGACACAGATGCGACCATCCTGAAGCTGTAAACGGAACCTGGATTCATCCGAAAAAATGACGTTTTGCCATTCGTGCATCCAGGTTCGTCGTTGAGTACACCATCGCAGGCGCTCCTGTCTGTGATGCAGCATCAAGGGTAACCGCAGCCATGGTCTCCGAGCTGATAGTCCATGCTGCTGCAAACGTCGTCGACCTGTTCGTGCAGATGGTTGTTGCCTTGCAAACGTCCCCATTTGTTGACTCAGGGATAGAGACGTGGCTGCACGATCCGTTACAGACATGCGGATAAGATGCCTGTCATCTCGACTGCTAGTGATACGAGGCCGTTGGGATCCAGCACGGCGTTCCGTATTACCCTCCTGAACCCACCGATTCCATATTCTGCTAACAGTCATTGGATCTCGACCAATGCGGGCAGCAATGTCGCAATACGATAAACCGCAATCGCGATAGGCTACAATCCGACCTTTATCAAAGTCGGAAACGTGATGGTCCGCATTTCTCCCCCTTACACGAGGCGTCACAACAACGTTTCACCAGGCAACGCCGGTCAATTGCTGTTTGTGTATGAAAAATCGGTTGGAAACTTTCCTCATTTCAGCACGTTGTAGTGTCGCCACTGGCGCCAACCTTGTGTGAATGCTCTGAAAAGCTAATCATTTGCATATCACAGCATCTTCTTCCTGTCGGTTAAACTTCGCGTCTGTAGCACGTCATCTTCATGGTGTAGCAATTTTAATGGCCAGTAGTGTATGTAGGAAAGCGCAAATAAGATGACGCAAATGATGCTCGAGACTGAAAACTTTCTAAGTCCGGCGCTTGTCCCGGCGCCGTACCAAAGGGTGCTCTAGTGGCTCGGCACACACAGCCTTTTGGCTGAGTCCTAGTCAGCGATCAGTAATAAATTGTATTAACTTACGCAATCTACTGAGCACCCAGAGAACAGGATACTGAGATGAGGTCCAAGGCAACAAAGGAGAAGAAGAAATCGCTTCTCTTACCACCGCGTCATGTTGCTCGGACAATGAGTAGAGGGTTAAAAGAAAATCTCGGATTTGAGCGCGATATTAGGTGCCTCATTTGGAGCGCCTGTCAGCTCCTAATGTTCAGTTTATCTGCGAGACTCTCCCGCGAGTCAAAGAAAATTTTTTGTTCGCCTGATGTTCTTTGTTGGGCACTGACGTCGCAGTCCTAATCGACGAAAAGATGAGGTAGCATTCAAAAATTTTAAATCCGGGCTAGGAAACGAAGGGGGGATATTTGGAACCGAGGAGGAGGGGTGAATGATACCAGAAGGTGGTGCGAGATACTCTCTCTCAGAGACCGTACGATGTCTTGCGGAATACGATTGTACCTGCAGCAGTAGCAGTTAAGTATATTTAATAACTACACTGAGTCATGTAGGCTTGTCCGGAAAAATCATTCCATTCCAGCCGAGCTAAACGGTTCTTCACCAGTGCAGACCACAATAACGCTGTCTTGCATACGTAGAAGGCGGTAAAGTGTGGTTAGCATCTTCCGCCTATATTCCACGAAGTGCTGCTTCTGCGGAAATGATGCAAGGAACTGGATGCCACTTCTTCTCTGATTCGAATTATTAAGAACAAAGTCTCTTTGTATTCTACTAAAACCTACAGCAAGACTGACAGTCATTGTTCCCCATTTGACGTTGGAACACTTTCCGGAAGCAGGCACGGTCCATTCTGCAACGAGGTACCTTGATATTTGTCTATCGGCACGATAGCATAGAACTTCTTGGGAAGTTTCTCGTTTCTAGTCACCGCAGTGTTTCTGTTCACCCCATTTTACGGTGCGTCAGGAACTGGGTATCCTAGGTAGGTTTCACGTTGGCGTTCAGTGCCCGATTCGATCGTCGTCGTGGAAAAACATTCCATAGCCGAATCTGGTGAGGTTGAGTCCCGATCACTAACGTATGGGCCGGTTTCCTGGTTTAAATTCCAAACTTCTTCGTAGTGTAGACTGAGGGTATGATACTGTGAACAGAGCCGTCTGTGCATTGTTACTCTATAACTGGCACCCCGAGAGAGGTTATCCATTTCCTGGCACCAGGACTGATCGTCTTTAACTTGAAGAAAAAAAATGCAACTCACATCCTGTAGGCACCGCTGCCAGTCATCTACAATGAATAGTTACGCATCTTAATGCGCTGAGCACCGGAGTCCGAGGTGCCTGGGTAGCGTCAATACCTCGCAAAGCAGAGGTCTTGGGTTCAATACTCAGAGTGGGCTTGGATGTGAGTGTTAGTTGTGCTCTTACTGTGTGTCCCGTATGTGCATCACAATATTCGCTGTTAGCCATTAAAACTGGAACGTCTGGAAGAATTGTAGATAACGGAATTATACTTACTGTCCTTATATATTAAGAGAAGGAATACGTGATCAGACTTTTCGGTGGTTTGGTGGTATATGGGATGAGAATTTAGCACACAGAGCTGCAACTTGTGGCAGCAACGATGTCTGTAAACCAGTTGGGCATCGAGTTGAAATGAACTTGGGTCAGATGTGAGTACATCATTCCATGCTGTTTCATCTCTGTTCTGTATCAGAGTTTATCAATGGTAGCGGCTGGCGAGTGGTGGGGTGGCAGTCTCTCGGCCACCCAAGACCAGATCTTCATGCATTTACAAGTGATGGGTGCCTTGGTTAGGTCTGCAGCTGTGTTACTCATTTCGTAGAGTAAATGAGTCCCCCAAACAGCAACGAATGTTTTCTTTAGCTTTATTTGGGATTTCAACAACTGCAAAAACACGCCGAAAATTTTATTTTTCGGAAGGACCGGAGAACTATCGCACTAGCAGCTGCATTGCGTCATGAGCCTTACAGGTCGCCTATTCTCTTGGTAAGTCACCTTCTTTGTGTTTTTTTATTGAAGGACTGTGTCTATGCAAATAAAGTTCGCAAAAAAAAACTGGTAGCTTACTAGTGCATTCTTTGCTCTACAGAAAGAATAAAGCAACTGCAGACCCAACCAAGGCCCACTTCAGGTGGAACTGCATTAGGATAAAATTACCCTACTAACAGAATGGAAACAAACTTCCTGCAACCAGTCTGCAATAAAGTTTGGGAAAAAAACTGTGGCTGTTTGGTAGATCCACAATCAGAAGCTTTCATTGAGTGAGTGGAACAACGTACTGACCAGGGCAACAGTCGAACACCCTCTGTATCGATGAAGATCACGACACAACGACAACATGCGTACTTGTGTTGTAAAAATGTAGCTTCTCGACATCGAAGTTAGGACACACCCATCGGTATTAACACATTAGAAATGTAACGGCTGCTCTCCGAATTACATGTTATACGAACCGAAGTTGATCGTGTTGTCTATCTAACGGCAGCCCATAACGTCGCAGCAGGTGCTGGTCCCCCATGGCGATGACGAATACAGTCTGGCAACGTTCTCTCCATGCAGTGCACACGACTACCGCCGCGATTCTCTCTCTGCTTGCCGCGTCAAGGGGAGACGCGGAAACGGCCGTCTACGGTGCTTCACACGACGTCTCACTGTCCGAGTGCATACTGGTCTTTCTGTAAACAAGCCCAGTTCCTGACGCACCGTAAAATGGGGTGAACAGAAACACTGCGGTGACTAGAAACGAGAAACTTCCCAAGAAGTTCTATGCTATCGTGCCGGTAGACAAATGGGAATACCATTCAAATATTTTAAAATTGTGCTTCTGTAGGGATCCACAGCCTCCAAATGCTTAATAAAAGATAGCATTGGCCCAAGTAAGCTTAACGCAGACTACCTGTATTTAAATCGTTCGATTAGGTAATTTTCACGACTTGTCATTTGCAAACACCTGTAAAACCAACGTGGAAGAATATCACATAGTCTGCTACATCTCCGTACCTCGCCATGTATAAGTAACACGTTGCACAACTCATATTAATATATCACCTTACCGTGCAATAGCCGGCCGGCGTGGCCGACCGGTTCTAGGCGCTACAGTCTGGAGCCGCGCCCCCACTATCGTCGCAGGTTCGAATCCTGTCTCGGGCACGGATGTGTGTGATGTTCTTAGGTTACTTAGGTTTAAGTAGTTCTAAGCTCTAGGGGACTGATGACCTTAGAAGTTAAGTCCCATAGTTCTCAGAGCCATTTGAACCATTTTTGAACCGTGCAATATTCCTGTTTACATGTGCAATATTACGTATTACATGTCGAAATTGTCAATTTATATTTCACTACTAGTAAAAAGTAGACGTTAAATTCCTTCCTTACACTGGGAATGGATGCACATTAACATGACAAATGTGAATATGACATCATATTGGGAACTTTGCTCTAAGTACTACAGCTTGAGCCAACGGCGTTTCCACAGTGGTTACACCTGTTCCCGTCAGATCACCGAAGCGCCGTTGGGCTTGGATGGATCACTGCCTGGGTCTGGTTGGTTGGTTTGGGGAGGAGACGAGACAGCGTGGTCATCGGTCTCATCGGATTAGGGAAGGATTGGGAAGGAAGTCGACCGTGCCCTTTCAGAGGAACCATCCCGGCATTTGCCTAGACTGATTTAGGGAAATCACGGAAATCCTAAATCAGGATGGCCGGACGCGGGATTGAACCGTCGTCCTCCTGAATGCGAGTCCAGTGTTGCCTGGGTCTGCCGAGTGCTGTTGGCATATGGGGTGCACCCGGCCCTTGTGAGGCCAACTGAGGAGCGACTTCATTGAGAAGAAGTGGCCGTGAAAACTGACAATGCCTGGGGGTGCAGTGTGCTGACCACATGCTCCTCCATATCTGCATCCAGTGATGCCTGAGCAATGAGGATGACGTGGCGGCCGGTTGGTACCATTGGCCCTTCAGACTGTGTTGTACTACAGCTTAACAACTAACAGCAGCTCATACGATGATGATTTAAAAAAAAAACATATATACATTCAAACACTGTAGCACTGTCGATAGCAAACTTCAGAGGCATATTACATCTATTGGTGACATGCCAGACCTAGTTGATGTATTGTATATCAGACAACTAGCAAAAAAAGGCTACTTAAGGACATACAAACAGCCATAATAAATATTTTAGCAGTACAAGAACAATAACATATTAAATAAGTGCAAATTTAATAAAATATTGAAAAATGTACAATTCATTAATTGCTGGCAAGCAATAATTAACGAATACCTTATAACGTTGGTCGTCAGTGTCTGAAGGCTACGCTTAGGCACACAGAAGCCAGCCTATTTGACATTTTTTTACAGAAGAGTAATCCATAGAAATGCAATTTTCATAATATTTCTTAAAAATTATTTTATTTCCGACAAACCAGCAGAATCCTCTTATAGAGCACAGTTGTTAGACATAAAGATATGTCTATATATTTGCTTTGTATTTCTCTAAAATGGTAAGTAGTGATAATAGGTAACGAAAACGCAGAAGATTGCGAGTGTAAACGACACTCATTTCTTTGTGCATCTTATTGGACGCATGAGGGCGCCAAAACGATCCTCTAAAAACATGTATATCATCTTACCTTACGTAAATACATATTAACCCATCACATTACTTGAGAAAAAGTATAGAATCAAGTAATAAAGTTAAGAAAACCTACGTAGAAATTAATCCATGATGTACACTGAGTAAAAGATATGAACTGTTACAGATACCTTAATGAGAGAAAATAGGTGTTAAAGTGGTACTCACTAGCATTTTTTTAGAAAATACATAGAGGGTACCAAAAGATAAGAAAACTTTTTAACAACTTTTTAACATCTATCAAAGAGGAAACAATGCAGGGCAAGAAAGCAGCCAAATGGCACCTACAATAAAAGTGTAGCAATCAATATTGGGTATGTGATGTATTTCATGACTTGCACTATGTGATTCTATCACGATATAAAAAAAAAAAATACCTTAGGGGTTAGTTCAATGTAAACGCAAAATAACGTGGAAAGACAACGTTGAAAACTGGAAATGAATGTTTCTGAACCAGAAACGAGGCCACATAAAAGTGGGAATAACACCGAAATATCAACTGTGCAAAAATTAACAACATATTCTTAAAAAAAAGTTCATGACACAACATTCACTACAGCATACATAAGCACTCCAAAACATTGTTATCACAACCACTTATATACATTAAATATTATGCAAAATACATGGTAACACATCACATTATTTGAAGAAGGATAGATGCGCGCGTGATAGTGCTTCTCTACAGCCAGAAGCACTATCACACGCGCTTGTTCAGAGAAGCTGTAGAAATACAAAAACACGCGAACCGTTTGAACAAGAAAGAGTAAAGCCTTAAGGTAAACGGATCCTGGCTTCCCGTACTGCAGCGAACGACCGTCGCAGGTAGCAAGAGGAGAACCGCACCGGAAATGACCCCAGAGAAGCCCTCGGACGTTGGCGCGGCAGGTACATAATAGTCTGCGGCCGCGAGCTCGGCTCCAGTTCACCACCGGCAATGGAGGGTGAAGCTTTGACAATGCCAGCCACTCGTGCTGGCGAAACGTCAGAAAAATCATTATATGAACGTCGGCCGAAGAACCCGAGACAGAAGCCAATAGGCAGTTTGTCACCAAGTGGCCACGAAAGCCTTAACAATTTTGTTTTGAAAAAGCCTCAAGCGTGTGAAACGTACGATCATGAAAGTCGGTAGACAGTTCTTTACGTCTTCGATATAGCGCATAATGTCAAAATGACGTCACGTTTGCGAGGAGTCTTGAGAGATGAGTGTTAGCCGCATGAGAAGAGACTACACGCACCAATTTATGGGCGGACAGACCGATCGACGAATTCCGTGGCAGTTTACACACGTCCCGACCGACTGCACTCAGCAATTAGCGGTCCCGCCCTGTTGTGATTTGTTCACCTTAAGTTTATTGAGTGTATGTTCTACGAAATCTCGCTTGGTTTTACACAGAAACAAAAACGGAGGTTTGCCTTGGGTGTTTTAGAGGTAACAAGGCGAAAAAAAAAAGCCGAGAGAAAACGCTGGGCAAAGGAGAGGCTAATTCAAGGAAAGAAATTTACCCACGTGCTGTTACTTAAGCAGGCCGGCCGCGCTGGCCGAGCGGTTCTAGGCGCTACAGTCTGGAACCGTGCTGCTGCTACGGTCGCAGGTTCGAATCCTGCCTCGGGCATGGATGTGTGTAATGTCCTTAGGTTAGTTAGGTTTAAGTAGTTCTAAATCTAGGGAACTGATGACCTCAGATGTTAAGTCCCATAGTGCTTAGAGCCATTTGAACCATTTTTGTTACTTAAGCACCTGGGAGCCGATGATTTTCGTAATTACCTAAGAATAGATGAATCATTTATTTTGGAGATGCTACACATCATCAAAGCATTCATAACGAAAAAGAATACAATCATGAGACAGGCTATAAGCTGCAAGCAGTGGCTGTTATCTACTTTACGATTTGAAGCCAGTGGTAGAAGTTGAAGAATCTCAGATTCACCTCTGTTGTATCCCCACAATTATTAACTAAAATGACTCCTGAAACCCGCAATGTGATTTATAGTTGACTGAGGAAATATATCGTGGTAAAGTAAAGTAAATAAAACAAAAGACGTCCATGTATCATACAAGATTACCTCAAAGTTTAAGAAACCCATTTCGAATTCGAAGAAGCAGGACTACACAAGATTCTCTGCCTCGTGATGACTGGGTGTTGTGTGCTGTCCTTAGGTTAGTTAGGCTTAAGTAGTTCTAAGTTCTAGGGGACTGATGACCATAGATGTTAAGTCCCATAGTGCTCAGAGCCATTTGAACCATTTGAACTACACAAGAAAATGAAATACAACAACAGATACATAAGAAATGAAGCAATTAACAACAGTTGGAACTGTAAAAAAAATCGCACATTTTTCTCTTAATACCGGAGTACTTGCATACAGACTTGACTTATTTTAGCACCTGTAACAATGAAGCAAGTACATTTTACGAATTAGTGTCCATTGAATGTTGATATTTCGGTTTTTAGATTTCGTTCCCGGTAAGTATCGGAAACAATACCAAAAAACAGAAATACTGAAGGTCGACGGACTTTTATTCTCTCTATGTACTAAACGAAATCATTATGAATTCGTTAAAAAATGAAAAAAGTGCTTCATTTCTCGCATGTATATTACTATAGTCCTTGCACGACGTGTCCCATTTTAATATCACATTTTATTACGAAAATAACTGTGTCATACTGCTGTGTGTACGAACCAAAGTCGTTACTCCTTGCATAAGAAAGCGAACATTGTCATTCGTTATCCCTGATTTCTATTATCTCTGTTGTTGAGTCACTACGTTTACATGCGACACACTTTCCGAAAGACGAAAACCGAATTTCGGAAACAGGTTTTCACTGTCGTCTTTACATGGTTAACGTCTGAAGCAAATTTGCTAGCTTAATTAAATATGTCTCCTGAAAAATAGCTGTTGCAGTTTCTAGTTTAGTCAGCACAGTCGCTCTTTCTCTTCAACTAGACGAGGTGTAAACGGCTTCAATCTAATATCACAACTTATCCTCCACTGTACAAAACGCTACTCCATCCATATTAGCCGAATTTTTTTTTAGATAAGACGAAACCTGACAGCCCAAGCACGTTTCTACCTGGAACTGAAAATAGATTGCGATATCGGAAAACCGGCAACTAGAAGCGAATTTCCAGAATCGATTTTGAGGGGTTTACTCGACCATCCAGATGCAGTATTGGGAAAACGGTTTAGGGAATCCGGTTTTAGGAACCCAGTGTAATGTTAATGACTCTGATACAGACGAAGGGAACTTAAAATTGTGAGCATTAAGTATTACAACTAGATTGCAAGAGTAAAATTTGTGTACAAGGGCTGGCCGTTGTGGCCAAGCGGTTCTAGGCACTTCAGCCCGAAACAGCGCTGCTGCAACGGTCGCAGGTTCGAATCCTCCTCGGGTATGGATGTGTGTGGTGTCCTTAGGTTAGATAGGTATAAATTGTTCTAAGTCTAGGTGACTGATGACCTCAGATGTTAAGTTCCATAGTGCTTAGTGCCATCTGAACGATTTTTTTGTGTTCAGCGAAGAAATAAACGAGTGCTCACCTCTGATAAACAATTAGGTGTGACTCGAACGTAATTTCTAGTCGTTCTAATTGCTACAGAACGTTCCAGCTACACTACGTCGACATGGAGTAGCAGGGACGTTGGTCAGATTGGCGAACAAACTTACAAATAAAAACGGCGACTTTCTAGAGACTCAAGAGCACACAACAAGAAATCTGCCACAGTTCTTTACGAACATATTACCGCAAGACAAAACACACACAAGGCGAGTTTGGTTTCATTGGATATTTCAATAGACCATTTGGAAACCAAGAATACATGCTAATCTCGTCTACAAAACCACAAAATACAACAAAAGTAACTACTGGTACTACAAACAGCTGTAGTCTTTAAAATTTCTCCAGAAACTCTGTCCTTCAAGTTTCGTCCTCCTCGACTCTGTCAAGTATATCAGAACAGTATTGTAATTCCGCGCACAATGACAAAAGATGTAGTTTAGTTGGGCGGTCGGCACGACAGCCCTACACACGGCACAATTTATTGCTCGGTGTGGCATTGGTTGGGGGGGGGGGGGGGCGGTCGGCTGTCAAGTAGTCCCACACGTCGGACGTCCTGACAAGGAAAATTCGTTGGTCGGTCGGTGAAAACGCATGAACACGCATAATTCGTTGGTCGGTCGGTCGGTTGGGGCGTGTGTAGGGCCTCTTACTGTTACCCTTCTGAAGAAAGGCCGGTATTACACTATCAAACTTCTTTGTCAAATATCTTTGTCAGAAATCTTTGTCAAAGATATTTGATGGTGTAATAGGAACTTTGTCAAATGTCGTCCAATATTTGATCAAACCTAGGGCCTCGCTGTAGATTTGATCAAAGAAATCGCTTGTCTTCTGTTCACTGCAATGTGACATGTTACCACATGGAGCGCTAGCATCGCTGCAGCGTTCTGTCGTCTGTAGTGTTTTTATAAACATTGCCGGTAAATATAATTGGTGTATGCCGACAACTACAAAATTAGTAGAGGTGTATGAAGCTGATGAGGCGCTTTACAACGTGAGGCGCCCTAAATACAAAAATAGATTGAGAAGATTGGAGACCTAGCCTAACCTAACCTAACCTAACATAACATAACCCTCTCCTGTAGCAAGAAATCGGAGTGTTACAGTGAGCCTGTCTTCTGAAGATGTAGCAGTTCGTAAGTGAATATTGTGCTTTGTGGTGTGAGGATACACTTCACTGAGCACATACAGAAATGTATGCTCATTCATTATTAAGTAATTGATGTACGACTTGACGTCTTCCACTGTAAGCTCACGTAACAAGTTTTGTTGAATGCTTTTATCGTGTCGTCGTAAAACCCACGGCTTCACACAGATTAGATTAGTTTTTCGTTCCATAGATCCGTGCTGAGGAGATCCTCGAGGATGTGGAACATTTCAATTTTTTTTAAAGCTGAAATAACAATACGGTACTGTACTAATAGTATGAATAAATAGAATACATCATTTGTTTCTATTAAAAATTTCGTCAATGGAGTAGAAGGGGCTGGCCACTAGTAAGTATTTCAGGCTCCTTTTAAAGTGATCTTTATATGTAACTAAATTTTTTATGTTTGCTGGCAAATTATTGAAGATGAGTGTTCCTGAGTAATGGACCCCTTTTTGAACTAAAGTAAGTGCTTTTAAGTCCTTGTGCAGATCATTTTTGTTCCTGGTATTGTATGTATGAACTGAGTTGTTTGTTGGAAAAAGAGATATATTATTTAGGACAAATTTCATTAAGGAGGAAATATACTGAGAGGCAGTAGGTAGTATACCCAGTTCTTTGAAGAGGTTTCTGCAGGACGCTCGTGAATTTACTCCACAAATAATACGTATTACACGCTTTTGGACTCCGAAAACTTTTGTTTGACTTGATGATTTACCCCAAAATATTATACCATATGACATTATGGAATGAAAGTAGGCAAAGTATGCAAGCTTTTTCATTTTTATGTTGCCTATATCTGCTAACACTCGAATTGCAAATACAGATTTGTTAAGGCGTTTCTGCAGTTCTGTGGTGTGGTCCTCCCAACTGAATTTATTATCAAGTTGTAATCCCAGGAATTTAAGACTGTCAACCTCGTATGTATGGTTCCTTTTTTTCCCCACTTCTTTTCCACATGTGCACACAATGCAATTGCGGTACGTGCAACTGCTGCAGTTAATAACAAGTTGTTGTCAGCCATCTTCAACTTTGACGCAAAATTTGATACAGTGTAATACCCCTTCTAGCACTACATCAAAGATCTTTGTCAAATATATTTGACAGAATATTTGATCACACCTTTGATCAAATCTTTGACAAAGAAATTTGATAGTGTAATACCGGCCAAACAGTGTAAACCTCCCACTACAGTCGTATGTCGTTATTCAAATATATGTCACAATGTTGACACAACTATAGGACGGCGCTTCCGCGCATAGAGGCGGGGCGTGGAGGGGATGAGGTCTGCCCATGCGGGGCGGCAGAGAGCGATTAAACAAGGTCCGTGTTGCCGAACTGTGATGCTGCGGGCAACAATCAGACCCACCTGGCTTCGGTACATGATATTACACGTTCAAATCAATAAGGGAATGATATATTTTAAAACCGATTTTGATCAGTCGTCTGCATGAGAGAGTCTTACTTCACATCTTGAGGTTGTGTCCACCGCTCCACAGCAATTCTCTGTGTGACGTCGGTAGAAGAGAACGACCATTGTCTAACGACAAGATCATCGGCAATGGTTGAATTAACTGCCATTTATTGCGATTTGGACTATATTATAAATAACAATGTAATATACAACAAAATAAACTTCAAATTCAAACTGAAGTCATTATATTTTTTTGACAATTGCTTCTACTCCGCGTAATTTTTTAAATGTTTACATTGCGCATATGTGGGTGTGTTTCACTTCATTTCAGTGTAAATCATTATGCATAAAAATGAATTACTGGTAGCAAAGACTAGTGCAAAAGATTATTGTAAAACCTGTCAGTATGTCATATTTTTCGGTGTCACGAGGCATTAGGATTTTAAATTAATTCGTTCGACATTACAGTGGGAGGACTCATTTATGATCCATTGACCAAACAAACAATTAACTATCTTCCGTGAATAACTCGACAGAATGCACACGATAACGTTGAAAACCACCGATAACTCGACAGTAACTCACCCTTTCATTTTAAGGCATTTTCCAATTCTTGCCATGAAAATGACGGGGGTTTACTTGTTCAAATATTGCAGTTTTTGACGAATTTATTCGGCCACATTCTCGTGACTAGTTAGAGCATACAACACGCTGTGAAAAGCTTAACTTCTGCTTGGGCAGTGTGTTGAACATTATAGTGTGAATACTTCATAGGCTACATATTCCCCATCAATAAAACCTACGAAGTTCTCATGTGCTATGTATACAGTTGATATGTTGACACAACATTTTTAAATCATGAGTCTTTAAAACCAAGATAGATTATTATCTGCCATCCGACTCCATATCCGAACCATTTGATTGTAAATTTGGGATGATAGATTGAAGGTAGATCCATCTTCACCAACCTGGCAGTCTTATTTCTGACACTTTTCAGCGTACCGCACACTGTGTGCCCAAGCTGAGGGGTAATGCTGTCTATTGCTTCATGCACAAGCGTTTGAGTGTCTGTCTTCTTGAATGTTTTATTTTTTTTTCCACACATCACTTGTAACCTGTGCGCAAATTAATTCCAATGGATTATACTGATAGTGGTATGTGGGTAAACGCAAAACTGTGTGACCACCTTCACACGCAAAAAAGTAACATTTGTACATTCTTTCACATGACTTTTATAAATTAATAAGCTGTAGGAGTTTAACACAGGTCTGCCTTTTATTGCTCGGAATATTTTTATTTTTCAAAAATGGTTCAAATGGCCCTGAGCACTATGGGACTTAACATCTGAGGTCATCAGTACCCTAGAACTTAGAACTACTTAAACCTAACAAACTTAAGGACATCACACACATTCATGCAGGATTCGAACCTGCGACCGTAGCAGTCGCGCGGTTCCCGACTGAAGCGCCTAGAACAGCTCGGCCACCGCGGCCGGCTTTTATTTTTCAGCCAGAGCACAATGTCACATATCCTGGTGCTCGTAACTGGTCTTTTCTCTGTAATAGCTGAATGATAATTGCCATGCTAATACAATGACCGACTTCGAAGCAAGGTATAGCTAGAATTGTCCACTGAACCACTTCTTGAAAATTACAGCGTTCGTTTACCGAATTGTAGTCACTACCGATTTTCTTACACCTAAATACAAGCTTACTCTAAGGAACCAAATGAGAAGAGCCAACATGCAGCATAAGCATCTGAGAACCTTTTCCTATGAGAACCTTAAAACTGACAGTACCATCTTTCGTTTTTCAGCAGTTATACATGGAATGATTCTGATTCATCCACGTTTCATCAGCGTATAACACTGTAGAACTACCTTCCCTTGTTGTATCATGCATCTTCATAAGGGACGTGGTTCATGCTGTTCCTATGTCGCTTCTTTCAATTAAAAACTCTCTTCTTAACATATCTAAACGAATGTCTTTTAAAATTCATTTCATTGACGATGCGCTACCTTTGAAGCCAATTTGCTGAGCCATAATTGTAATAAGTTTTTTTTATGTCGGGTATTCCCTACTTATTTACATTTCAAACATGGAATGCATTAAAATATCGTAGTCAATACCATCCATTTCAGTTACAGGGTTCTTGCAATTTCGATTTTTCCCAGGCGACATGAAAACAAATCTTCCTGACGTTTCTACACCTCCAACACTTTCGTTATTATTCTCTGTACATTTCAATTGCGACACGCACTTCTGCAGTTCGTTCTTGAGTCTTCAGATTGTCAAAAATTGAAGTCTTGCTTCAAATGCACATTTCAAAAAGTTATAAATCCGGAACATAAACCTCCTTGACTGCTTGTGAAGCATCTAGGTCAGTATTGGGAGAAAACTGCTTCTGCCCCACTCTCTATTGCTGCCAGATGTATCCAAGATGGAGGCGCTGCTGTCATCCAAGATGGTGGCATGTAGACTTGGCAACGGTGCACGACATCATCCAAGATGGTGGCCATGACGTCATTCAAGATAGAGAATTTTGTCGGGAAAATTGGTCAATTCGGCTACCTCCACTAACCCAAGTCATCCGACCACAACCTCTTCCTAGGGATTGGCGGGAAAAGGACTCAGCCTGCACTGGGCTGCTCGAGAGAGAAAGGAATTTACTTTATTTATTCTGGAACAATTTTTTTAGGGATGGATTTTGAGAGATAGTATATTCATTACATTGATACTGAACACGCGCTCTGACATGCCTGGGCTCACGCCACACAGCCTATAGACCTGTAAAGTATTCCTAAATAACCCATGCATAATGCTCTGCAGATGCACTTGCTAAATTGTAAACAGCCAAAATAATGTATTGCACACACTACAGACCAGCCAACCACTCGTAAATAATGAAATACATTTATGTCCAGCGACCAAAACAACTCGTAAATCATCGAAATAATAATCCATCTAAAAGACTCTAAAAACATGCTTGCTAATTGTCAACTCTCGAAATCATGCACCAGTCTTTATTTAAACAGTTAGAAACACTACTGCCATCCAGTGTAGTCGCCATCGGGTCTTGAGTCCAACTGACCTAGTACACAGTACTGCCACCAGAGGGCGCTGTCGTCCATTCTGTGACGTAATCCAAGATGGCAGTCTGAGGTGGGAGGGATATGGTGGGAAACAGTGTCGCCACCACGAGACCTATAGTCCAACTGACCTAGTACACAGTACTGCCATCAGAGGGTGCTGTCAACCCTCCTTTGATGTCATCCAAGATGGCTATCTGGAGGGGAAAATGACCCCACCTGCTCTTGGCTGCTGGAGAGAGTAAGGAAGGAGCGTACTTTATTTATTTTGGAACAAGTTATTTAGGGATCAATTTGAGATATTATATTTAACACACTGAAATGAAATACTTGCCCTGATATGCTTGGGCTCACGCCACACAGCCTACAGACCTGTAAAATAAGATTAAACAACGCACTTTAGACAAGCAAACAACTCCTAAATTACCCAAATAATTTCAGTACAGACATGCAAACTCCTCCTAAATAATGCAGTACATTAATGTGCAGACACGAAACCAACTCAGAAACTGTCCAAATAACGCATAGCGTAGCATACAGACGTACTAGCAAAATAATGTAACAGGCTCACAATCGATGTACACAAGCACCACCCACTGACCCCTGTCCACTGGACCACACAGGAGGCTACTGGCAGCCCCCCACGAACTGACGCAGCTGTCAACTGCCAAGCCATGCACAGTTGCCCTCAAGCATGAGGTAGTGGCATCCCTTTCATACTTGACACCTGAGAAATTCCTCTCGAAATACGTGATCACCTAGGCACCATTTCTGACATGACCAGATGGGAGCGAAGACCTATTTGCAGAGCACAGATACTCCAAGGGTGCATGCGCATCGACGCCACCACCAGACACAAGCCAGTCCAAGCCATTGCTCTCATGCCACAGCTGCCTACAGCGACGGGTGAAAATTGGGTCTGTTTAGAGTTTAGAGTTTTCAAGTGTTATACTGACGTCACAGAACTCCGAGCCGCGCTCACACCAGTCCCATATGTGAGATGCCTATGGATAGCACATGTGTTTACCGTTGATGACGCGATACCTGCAGATACTGACGTCACAGAATAGCACAGAGTGCATTGTTCCTAACGGCCTGTACAAACTCGCGAAAACACCATTAATCATAAAAGCGCTCTTGTTGTTTGGAAAGAGATCACTGACGGGAGGAAATCAGAACAATTACGCAAACAGAATTCGAAGCACTGTCTTGCAGAAGAGAAAAATGGCTGGAATTTTCGGTATCCTACAACTACAGGTCTTGAGATGTCCTAATGGCACAGTGGTGGATGAGTGACAGCATCCCCACCAGAAATGCATGATCTGCTTGAACTTGTCTTTGAACACTTGCTTTCTCACAACTTTCCATACATACCTTGCATCCATCTTGTTCGAATCAGTTTATAGACGCTCCTATGTCCCAGCACAAATAATGTCTTGTGGATGAATAGAACATTATGATTGTATTTTATACTGATCACCATGTTGCACCTACAATTAAACCCTGAAATGTGCCCTACATATCGTGAAATACGTAAAGACTCTGTGATGTTACAAAATAAAAGTGATGTTGTTATTCAATGGAAAGTTGGAAATTGAGATTTAGCTTACTGTTTTATCAATCACAATTGGCGTAAGAATCATGGATTGACCATTGTCATAAAATATTGCATTTGAGATGTGAATAGTTTTTACTTGCAGTTTCGCGTGGCTTGAGGCACTCACAACTAGCGTGCTATTGATTATGAAATTGCGTTATCGTCTTTCTAATTACTTCATGATCGTAGATACGATCATGCCCGGTTGTGAAGTTATTGTTATGACAAAACAATTTCCTAAGGGACCAGAAAGTTCTTAAGGGCGCAAAAACAACTGTAACATCACACAAAAGGGAAATTCAATATTAAAGCTGATGCAAGAAGACGATAAAACAGTTTTCTTTTTATCAATGTAACACGCACATTGGACTACTGATCTTGGTGTCTGTAATATTAGCAAAATGCATAATTAAAATGAAAATAATACTGAGGAGATAATAGGAATGAGCACTGCTAAATGATTCAGTATTCCCAACTATTATTCCCAAGTATTCCCAAGTATTATTATAACTAAAACCTATATCGTACCTTAAGCTTAGTCTCGCGGTAGCGTTCTCGCTTCCCGAGCACGGGGTCAGGGATTTTCACCTGCCTCGAGATGACTGGGTGTTTGTGTTGTCCTCATCATTTCATCATCATCCAGGAAAGTGGCGAAATTGGACTGAGCAAAGGTTGGGAAATTGTACGGGCGCTGATAACCACGCAGTTGAGCGCCCCACAAACCAAACATCATCATCATCATCATCTTAAGCTTAGTACTACAATGGCGGTAGATTTTTATGTCCGTATCATGTCCATTGAGCGCTCTTTTATATAGCCATTGTCTTCTTTGAGTCGCTCGTGCGTCGTCACGGTAAGTTATAACAGTTCTTTACACTTCACTCAAACTTAGACATAACACGTTTTTATACATTTAGTAAAAATTAGATCAGACTGCCACAAATCTGCGTCCGTCTTACTTGAGAAAAACAGTACAAGTCTTTAGCGCTCAAGGCTTCATTTGTTCTCCAGCGAACAAAATAGTGAAGGATCGCATATCTATCCGTATTTTTCTGTTTATATTGCCGCCCAAAGACGACGAATTACATTATTTAGAAAATTCCACCGTCGCTATGCGACGCCTTATTATATATTAATCATTCTTTATAAACAAGTATTTGCCTTCTGGCTGAATTTGCTGTTTTAATTAAGCCAAAAATAGCGAATATCACAACTCTTACTCAATTACACTGCTGCTTCCCACTGAGGATAGGAGGCTTGAATATTAGAATGCTAACAGATCTCTAACCCAACAATATATCACTGCGTACCATGCTGATGCAGTAAACATACAATTTGTATCCTGCGCCATACAATATCAGCCCTTTTACATCATTCATACATATACCACGAAGACAGACAGCAGCGTATACACTCCTCGCAGCACTAGATGTTTCCCTGCGAGGTCAGCGGTCATCGACTCCCTAAAGTAACTCTCAGAACTGTTTTACAAATTTGGTCTTGTTCCCCCTCAGCACAAATGAGGTACTCTTTCTGGTCCGGACCTGCTTGGTTGCTTGCTTTTCTACGCCAATTTCCAGACTCTGGGATTACAAGAACACATGTATTTTGGCATGGTTTGCCATAATATTATACCATATTCGTGGTACATCCCGATATCAAGCAACATAGCAATATCACTTGCATAAGAGTATCGCTCACGCGACATAATTCTGTAGATATAGACTTGAAATTATTTCTCTACAAACTAGAAACTTCAGAGAGGTGGAGCTTGCTATAGACCACTGAGTAACTAGAAACTTACACTGTCCGCAAAGACCTCTACTTGAAAAAACTCCACAAAAGAAAAATAGAGAAAACTGATATTTTTCGCTTGTGAATACCGATGTCAGTGATGTAGCAGATTCCAATTCATCCCTATAATTTACAAAGTCAACTAAGGTGTTCCTCATGTCTAGAGAACTGACAAACGTGTCTTCCACCTGCTAGATGCACACACCACAATCGATGTTACCTCAACTAATAAAGGCGTTAAATTGCTGAAGCAATCAACCGGACAATTTGCATTGGAGGGAATAACGGTCCAGTGCAAATACACCTCCATATTCAAACTTCTCACATTTCCACGCGATCACAAAAACTATCCAACACATACTAAGTATTAGTTCGCTATTCGGCTGACTCCATTTGAACAGTGTCTGCCGTTAGATGGAAATGTGAATCTATCCCACCACAGGCCACGCATAGACGGAATCATCCTATGAAATCGGTCACATATATATTTGATCACTACACTTATAATTAAATGTTACATTTGCGGTTTCAGTTGAATGACATTTGACAGTAAGCAAAGTAT
Organism: Schistocerca cancellata; assembly: GCF_023864275.1. NCBI lineage: Eukaryota > Metazoa > Arthropoda > Insecta > Orthoptera > Acrididae > Schistocerca > Schistocerca cancellata. The sequence continues at coordinate 105,384,870 of NC_064632.1, forward strand.
CAGAAATACATCCTGCTGACGGCTCTGAAAGTAGGAATATCTGTAAAATTCTTATGACTTGACATACTCTTCCCTCTGCTGTCACAGTATTCCACAGTCATCTCCTTTGCAATTCTGACTACAAACACGTACTTTTTAAGCCCGATGAACATGATGAACCTATCACGCATCCCCTACTACTACTAAGCATAATACTTCGTGAATAACTGATTGCCTATGATACGAAATAATACAGCGATGGATGGACATGTGTAATAAGTTTTTCTTGTGAATGATAGCACTGTGTCTTAGAAAGATAGGGGTAATCGTCTCATATGTTAAAAAACCAGATCGCAACGATTACATTACTGTCATAAGCGCTCTTGGTTCTACAGGTGCACACAAGCATCCATGTTAAAAGCTATACATGCTTTATAAATCGTGGTATGACATTACCTCTGAATGAGGTGGCTTTTTGTCCAGACAAAAACCGAGATGGTGATCGTTGGAGTGTATATTATCAGACCAGCAGTCCAGTTACGCGTAGCCCATGGTGCAACCTTGTGATACAATCGCTGAATTTTGAAAGTGATTTGCTGAAGGAACGTGGTATGTAAGCGGTTTTTGTGACTCCCTCACGCCGGCCCAGCTAAATATTTCTGCAGTATTTGTAACGTACTCTGTCTCGATACCATGACAGAGGTTGTACGATATATCCACTGAGTTATAGGCGATGACTGATTGAGAAGGACCACAAACAGTAGTAGATGGTGTGGTGATTGAGGTTGTAAGAAAATGTACACTAGCTTTTCAGATCTCTAGTGTCACGCTGTTCGCTAGAAATGATGTCTATGATTTGGAATCAGGTCTTTCCATTCAAACACAAACCTGTGTTGGATCCTATTGACAAATCCTTTAATGATTACAACCACTAGTCAATCGTATTTCTGGCACTCTCATTTCTCGAAACGAGTTACCTTTCTTGAACCTGTCTGCTACAGTAAAATTCCAACCTGGTTTTAGTCAGTCCCTACGCATCTTGCAACTGCTCCCATTTCTCCAGCTTTCCGCATGTGATCGTTCCAATTTAAGTCAGAACTGAGCAGAAATCGGAGAAAGCCACACCCACCACCTTCTGCAACCCTTGTAGTAACAGAGTGACCTGAGTTAGTGCGCCAGGACCATGTTTTGACCATTCGGTGGAAATGGGCGCATTGTGGTGCATCTCTAAGAATAGCACAGGGTACATTCCTCCTAGCAATCCTAACAGGACAGCCTGTCCATCACTGAATTCACCCATCAAACTGCTGCTGGTGGTGGTGGTGGTGGTGTGGGACGATCCTATTAAATATACAGGTATCGATCCACTGCAGAGGCCAGTTTAAGGTTTCATCACCTACACTCTTGGAAATGGAAAAAAGAACACATTGACACCGGTGTGTCAGACCCACCATACTTGCTCCGGACACTGCGAGAGGGCTGTACAAGCAATGATCACACGCACGGCACAGCGGACACACCAGGAACCGCGGTGTTAGCCGTCGAATGGCGCTAGCTGCGCAGCATTTGTGCACCGCCGCCGTCAGTGTCAGCCAGTTTGCCGTGGCATACGGAGCTCCATCGCAGTCTTTAACATTGGTAGCATGCCGCGACAGCGTGGACGTGAACCGTATGTGCAGTTGACGGACTTTCAGCGAGGGCGTATAGTGGGCATGCGGGAGGCCGGGTGGACGTACCGCCGAATTGCTCAACACGTGGGGCGTGAGGTCTCCACAGTACATCGATGTTGTCGCCAGTGGTCGGCGGAAGGTGCACGTGCCCGTCGACCTGGGACCGGACCGCAGCGACGCACGGATGCACGCCAAGACCGTAAGATCCTACGCAGTGCCGTAGGGGACCGCACCGCCACTTCCCAGCAAATTAGAGACACTGTTGCTCCTGGGGTATCGGTGAGGACCATTCGCAACCGTCTCCATGAAGCTGGGCTACGGTCCCGCACACCGTTAGGCCGTCTTCCGCTCACGCCCCAACATCGTGCAGCCCGCCTCCAGTGGTGTCGCGACAGGCGTGAATGGAGGGACGAATGGAGACGTGTCGTCTTCAGCGATGAGAGTCGCTTCTGCCTTGGTTCCAATGATGGTCGTATGCGTGTTTGGCGCCGTGCAGGTGAGCGCCACAATCAGGACTGCATACGACCGAGGCACACAGGGCCAACACCCGGCATCATGGTGTGGGGAGCGATCTCCTACACTGGCCGTACACCACTGGTGATCGTCGAGGGGACACTGAATAGTGCACGGTACATCCAAACCGTCATCGAACCCATCGTTCTACCATTCCTAGACCGGCAAGGGAAGTTGCTGTTCCAACAGGACAATGCACGTCCGCATGTATCCCGTGCCACCCAACTTGCTCTAGAAGGTGTAAGTCAACTACCCTGGCCAGCAAGATCTCCGGATCTGTCCCCCATTGAGCATGTTTGGGACTGGATGAAGCGTCGTCTCACGCGGTCTGCACGTCCAGCACGAACGCTGGTCCAACTGAGGCGCCAGGTGGAAATGGCATGGCAAGCCGTTCCACAGGACTACATCCAGCATCTCTACGATCGTCTCCATGGGAGAATAGCAGCCTGCATTGCTACGAAAGGTGGATATACACTGTACTAGTGCCGACATTGTCCATGCTCTGTTGCCTGTGTCTATGTGCCTGTGGTTCTGTCAGTGTGATCATGTGATGTATCTGACCCCAGGAATGTGTCAATAAAGTTTCCCCTTCCTGGGACAATGAATTCACGGTGTTCTTATTTCAATTTCCAGGAGTGCATACTGTAGGAGGATGATCGTATCCCGCAGATTACACTGTATATCGCAAGAGACGATCCCTGTGGCCATGTCATGTTGTTTGAAACACTGTTCTTTTTCTGCTGTAGCACAGTTTGTACACTGCCATACATTTTGTTTTTCTGCCACGACTTCGGGGTCTGTGTCAGGTTCTAAACTAACATTAAGGTGTTCAGATCCACAGCCTCTTCAGAAAACTAGACGTCACATGGTATATATCATCTTGTTACTGCAGCTACCATAACACGCCACATACACTGGATGATTTTTAATAAAAAAACAGTTAATACATTATGACAGTGGAAGAGTTTTGTCGCGTTGTGGAGAGTTTCCAAAGTATAGTCCGAAGGTGATCCATGAGCTCTACATTTAAGCTCATCTGTCAGAGTAATGGAATAGCTGACGACTCTACATTTTGTTTCGACTGATTCATCATATTGCAGTCATGTACACGATCACAGTTTCAGTGCTATCCACCCCAGAAGGTATTGTTCCTCCACCAAACCTCTTTCTCCAACTCAAACAAGCGATGTCAGTCAATCATTATCTGGTAACCAACAGCGTGCCAGTGGACGGATGGGATGGAAAAGACACCACCGATGTACTCTAGCCGGCCAGAGTGGCCGAGCTGTTATAGGCGCTTCAGTCTGAAACCGCACGACCGCTACGGTCGCAGGTTCGAATCCTGCCTCGGGCATGGATGTGTGTGATGTCCTTAGGTTAGTTCGGTTTAAGTAGTTCTAAGTTCTAGGGGACTGATGACCTCAGATGTTAAGTCCCATAGTGCTCAGAGGCATTTCTAACCATTTTTGATGTACTCTAATAATAAGCATCGCAGTTGATGGTGTGAACAATTTTAGCAATTTTACAGTAATTTCAACACCGACCACTGATGTGGTTTCCCAATTTCAGTATCTTAGCTAAACCACCCCTTCTCCACTTTGCAAGTATCATTGCGAATGTGGATAGATGGCTGTGGAGTACATCCATTCATTGATAATTCTCAAACACATACACCACAAAGTATATCAGACAGTGCTCTACATATTTCTAACACCTCAAGCATAGTGCTTAATTTACGATCTATCTCTCTGTGTATGGGAATCACAGAGCATTCTCGCTGTCGTAGGGGCAAATCAGAGGGTGAAAGACCCCCCCCCCCCCCCCCCCCGCCCTCACACTGTCATTGATCAACCCACTCTTCAGCATGATTAGTGATTTAGTCTGAACCGAGCAAAAGTAGACCACTACATTCCACATCTCGTGATTGAATGGAGCTTACCGAGTCCTCACCCATCCAAGTGCACAAGATTTCTCGAGATGCACCCATGTCGAGGAGGTTAGCACTCCTAATCGATGTATAGTACCAGATTTACGAGGAACAAGAAGTGGGTGATTTTTATGCGCGATTGAGCTTCAGACGGATGGAGTTCAAAGCATTTTTACGTAAATCAACCAAGCTATCAATTTCAAACCATTATTTCAGAGTCTGGATCACTACCTGGAAGGTATTGGTAAGAGAGAACATAAACACACGCACTCCTAGAGCTACAACGTTCTGCATTTAAAATGGGCTATAATGTTAGATTGCTTGCGTTTCCGACCTATCAGTCGTATGGAATGTATCACTGTTGATATTCCAATGTAAGAAATATATTTCAAACGCATGACATCCATTCTTCTTCCCAGTTTCTCTACAATAAACTATGCTATCGAACCATAAAACGAAAAAAATACTTCCTTAAAACATTTGGTCTGTGTGATATGAGCACAATATAGCTTTCCGGCGATGTATAGCACCCACTGTTTGCATCCTATCATGGTTCAGAAATTATACAATGCCTGCATCAGCAATATATAAAATGATCGTTAGTAACGGCAAATACTTTATAAGCCTGAAAAACGCATAACAGCAGCGTCCGACATGTGAAAATTACAAGTCATTCCGCCACTAACTCTGTAAACAGCACATCAGTCAGGCAGACGTATACATGGGGATTGAAGTGCTGCACAAGCACTTATCGATAACTTAATTATGAAGCTGAATAGCCTACATTCGACCCTTATACAGCCACATGTTCTGTATGTGATTTAAAGCACTGTCTATTTGCGATCGTTAACAGTAAACATGTCGGTCATCAGAGGACTTCCATCTCATGTATGATGAAACGTGGCACATTCCTCTAAACGAACTTTGATTTATGCAATGTTCTCCATCCCCCTGTCGCATCTTGAGTGTAAAATCGAGACTTCAGCATCAGGCTTATAAAGTATGTGTTTGTGGTTAGACATGTGCAAAGAAGATGAGTGTGGGACACTGTGACATCAGAGAGAAGAGTATGTCAAGTCATAAGAATTTTACACATATTTCTACTTTCAGAGCCATCAGCAGGATGTATTTCTGATACTTTGCTCACTGTCAAATGTCATGTGCTGTTGCCTAGTCTACATGCCGCTATCTTGGAGGACGTCATCGCCGCCATCTTGGCTACATATGTGCCAATACTTACATCTGCATCTACATGATTACTCTGTAGTTCACAATTAAGTGCATGGCAGAGGATTCATCGAACCACCTTCAAGCTACTTCTCTATAGTTCGACTCTCGGACAGCACGCGGAAAACACAAACACTTTAACCTTCACATGAGAGCGCTGATTTCCCTTATTTTATTATGATGATCATTCCTCCCTGTGTAGGTGGGCGCCAAAAAAAGTATTTTCACACTCGGAAGAGAAAGCTGGCGACTGAAATTTCATGAGAAGATCCTGCAGCAATGAACAGTACAAAACGAACTGCCCACCTTTGAACTTTTTCGATCAGTCCTATCTGCTGTGGATCCCACACTGGAAATCAATATTCCAGAAGAGGGCGGAAATGCTTGCTGTATGTAGTGTCTTAAACAGACGGTTGCATATTCCAAAAGTTCTACCAATAAATTTCAGTCTTTGGTTTGCTTTCCACACAACGTTATCCACGTTATTGTTGCAATTAAAGTTATTTGTAACTGTAATCCCTAAGTATTTAGTTGAATTTAGACCTGTATGCTTTATCGTGTAAACCGAAATTTAGCGGATTCCTTTTAGTACATCATATGGTTGACTTAGAGTTTTCATTATTTAGACCATTGTCACTTTTCTCACCACACAGATATCTTGTCTAACAGAGCATTAGGAAACGATTGACAACAATGGGGGAATGAAATACGGTAGAAGCAGAATGCGTAGCTTTGAGAGATGAAATAGTGAAGGCAGCAGAGGATCAAATGGGTAAAAAGACGAGGGCTGGTAGAAATCCTTGGGTAACAGAAGATATATTGAATTTAATTGATGAAAGGAGAAAATATAAAAATGCAGTAAATGAAGCAGGCAGAAAGGAATACAAACGTCTTAAAAATGAGATCGACAGGAAGTGCAAAATGGTTAAGCAGGGGTGGCTAGAGGACAGATGTAAGGATTTAGAGGCGCATATCACTAGGGGTAAGACACATACTGCCTACAGGAAAAGTAAAGAGACCTTTGGAGAAAAGAGAATCACTTGTATGAATATCAAGAGCTCAGATGGAAACCCAGTTCTAAGCAAAGAAGGGAACGCAGAAAGGTGGAAGGAGTATATAGATGGTCAATACAAGGGCGATGTACTTGAGGACAATATTATGGAACGGAAGAGGATGTAGATGAAGATAAAATGGGAGATATGATACTGCGTGAAGAGTCTGACAGAGCATTCAGAGACTTAAGTCGAAACAAGGCCCCAGGAGTAGACGCATTCCATTAGAACTATTGATAGCCTTGGGAGAGCCAGCCCTGACAAAACTCTAGCATCTCTTGAGCAAGATGTATGAGAAAGGTGAAATACCCTCAGACTTCAAGAAGAATATAATAATTCCAATCCCAAAGAAAGCAGGTGTTGACAGATATGAAAACTGCCCAACTATCGGTTTAATAAGTGACAGGTGCAAAATACCTCACGAATTCTTTACACACGAATGGAAAAACTGGTAGAATTTGACCTCAGGGAAGATCTGTTCGGATTCCGTAGAAATGTTGGAACACGTGAGGCAACACTGACCCTACGACATATCTTAGAAGATAGATTAAGGAAAGGCAAACCTACGTTTCTAGCATTTGTATACTTAGAGAAAGGTTTTGATAATGTTGACTGGAATACTCTCCTTCAAATTCTGAAGGTGGCAGGGGTCAAATAGAGGGAGCGAAAGGCTACTTACAATTTGTACAGAAACCAGATGGCAGTTATAAGATTTGAGGGGCATAAAAGGGAAGCAGTGGTTGGGAAGGAAATGAGACAGGGTTGTAGCCTATCCCCATTGTTATTCAATCTGTATATTGAGCAAGCAGTAAAGAAAACAAAAGAAAAATTCAGAGTAGGAATTAAAATCTACGGAGAAGAAAGAAAAACTTTGAGGTTCGCCGATGATATTGTAATTCTGTCAGAGACAGCAAAGGACCTGGAAGAACAATTGAACGGAATGTACAGTGTCTTGAAAGGCGGATATGAGATGAACATCAACAAAAGCAAAACGAGGATAATGGAATGTAGTCTAATTAGATGAGGTGATGCTGAGGGAAGTAGATTAGGAAATGAGACACTTAAAGTAGTAAATGAGTTTTGTTATCTAGGGAGCAAAATAACTGATGATGGTCGAAGTAGAGATGACATATAATGAAGACTGGCAATGGCAATGGAAGCATTTCTGAAGGAGAGAAGTTTGTTAACATTGAGTACAGATTTAAGTGTCAGGACGTCGTTTCTGAAAGTATTTGTATGAAGTGTAGTTATGTATGGATGTGAAACGTGGACGATAAATAGTTTAGGCAAAAAGAGAATAGAAGCTTTCGAAATGTGGTGTTACAGGAGAATGCTGTAGATTAGATGGATAGATCACATAACTAACGAGGAGGTATTGAATAGAATTGGAGAGAAGGGAAATTTGTGGCACAACTTGACTAGAAGAAGGGGTCGGTTGGTAGGACATGTTCTGAGGCATCAAGGGATCACCGATTTAGTACTGGGGGCCAGCGTGGAGGGTAAAAATCGTAGAGGGAGACCAAGAGAAGAATACACTAAGCAGATTGAGAAGGATGTAGGTTGCAGTAGTTGCTGGGAGCTGAAGAAGCTTGCACAGGATAGAATAGCATGGAGAGCTGCATCAAACCAGTCTCTGGACTGAAGACCACAACAACAACAATCGTTTTGTAGCTTTTTTTAATCATTTGATGATTTATGATTAGATCATAGCATCATCTGCAAACAGTCTAAGAGCGAAGCTCAGATCCTCTCGCCAATCGTTTACGATATCAGGAACAACAGAAGGCCTGCAACACTTCCTTGCAAACGCCGGTTATCACTTTTGTTTTATTCGATGGTTTGCCGTCGATTACTGCGTAGTGTGACCTTTCTGATGAAACGCCGGCAACAGCGCTGCATGCGTGAGAGAGAGAGATACACGGAGTCAAGTTTGTAGCCGCTCAGAGAGAAAATGAATCTTATTGGCTGCTAGTAGTTACTGGGGGGTATGCGCAGAACGACTATAAATTGGGCGCCTTCCTACATGACGCGATTCAGTTTTGGATTGTATAGCACATACGCATAGCACTGACTAGATCGGTTGCAAGATGGTGAGTACCAAACTAGATCTTTTTACTACTGTCGCCACTAGCGCAGTGTCTACTGATTACTGTCCGTAGAGCACAGAGTCCTTGCTGTCATTGAATTAAAATTCATGTGCGTGTATGGTTTCGTTTAAAACTATGAGCTTTGGAACATTTCACTGTTACTGAACTGACACGAGATAAAAATAATTCGTGAATGAATGCGTTTACATGAGCTAATTTAACCTAAGCACCTCTGTATTACGCTGAAGAAAAATTACATTAACATTAACTTCAATTTAAACACATTTACATATTTTTTTGCCCACCACGAAGCCCACTGATTAACGCATTCAGCACTTAGATAGCCTGGATTGCACAAAATCCGAAAAGGTTCTACACTGAGTCCATATAGCACTATAAGAAGCAAAGCAAAATAGTTTACGGTATTTGGACACGAAAAAAGTTGTCGTGATTACATTCCTCATCGAATCAACTAATCTGTCTCAAAATACTGTGTGCAGACTCCCATATGAGATGTAACTGTGTTATATTTGAAACGCTCGTCAATGTATAATAAGCCTTAGCTGGGCACACGACCGTTAATTAACGTAGTTAACTTTTTATTTAGTTTTAGAAATCTTTAACGGACTCTTTAACTTCCGTTGACTTCCTTTGAATCCGTTAATTAGGTACCTCCTACATATGACAAAAATGACACCGCACCGCCCGCGGAAATCATGTTCTGACAAGTTCTGGCCAGCGTGTGCGCGATCGATGGAAAAAATCGAGCGAGAACGAGAAAGATGTTGGCAGTTCATTGTTGTTTGTTTACTGAGCACGCCGTAAGTACTACCTATTGTCGATGGATTGGCTGTGAAAAATAAATAATGGAATCGGATTTTCTGTGGGCAAAAACATTTACAATTAATTTCCTAAACGAGCCTAGCTCTCGGATGAAAACTTCTGCACGTTGATATACATGAAGGGAAATATGCAACTTATGTCAGATACTTGTTGATTTGCCTGTGTTTTGATTTTGCCGTGACTTAACATTCATAACTAAATAATTATAAATCTAAATGATTAAACTGTCTTTGTGTCCTACCCAAACTTTCCCAACCAAAAGATTGTTTAAGCAACGGTAATGCGTTTGATTCACCTGCTCATTTCGCCACTCCCACAACACAAAGTTTGCTATTACGGTTGAGTGGCTTGCGGAGTATGGATGTAAATGTTGATGTAGATGTAGAACTGTAGCTCTCGATAAATCCTCTGTAAGGTAACGCTCAAACGTTCATCGAAATTAACTCTTTTAGTAAAGGATTAACGATTAGCGGATTTACGTTGCCCAGCCATGCAGTAAATACATGAAAAGTAAATAAAAAGACGTGTCATAGAAGTGTGGCTGCATTAATGTTACTGTGCTTAGCTAGGCCATAAAAAAATAACCCATCTTCGTATACATCGGATGAAATACTTTGTACATACAAGTGCGGCAGTACAACGGGCGATTTTGGTACCTCCACTAGTGATACAAATTTATTCACAGCGATATAAAAGAAATACAGCATGAATTCACAGTGCTTGAAACTTAAAATATCCATCGCTTGAAAATGACATCATATAGTCGGCTGGCATTTTTCTTCATACACATTTGAAGTCTTTCACGAAAGTTAGGCATCACATCTTGCAGTACTGGCACTGGGATTCGATTAACTTCCTCGCGAATTTAATCCTTCACCTTATGGACTGTGTATGGTGGCTCACACCGTAACTTCTGAGATTGCAAACAATCCCAAAGAGCCGGCTGGAGTGGCCGAGCGGTTCTAGGCGCTACAGTCTGGAACAGCGCGACCGCTACGGTCGCAGGTTCGATTCCTGCCTCGGGCGTGGATGTGTGTGATGTCCTTAGGTTAGTTAGGTTTAATTAGTTCTAAGTTCTAGGGGACTGATGACCTCTGTAGTTAAGTCCCATAGTGCTCAGAGCCATTTGAACCAACCCCAAAGAAAGAAATCATAACCTGAAAGCTCACTGGATATTGAAGGCCAGGAAATGTCCCCGTTCTTGGAGATGACCAGGTATATTGTAACATTCTATAGAATATTTAAGTGTGTTTTGGCCTCCCACTCAACACTAAGTACGCATGAATTTCATTTACAATTAATGTGTATTTCTTTTAGTACTAGAGGCTAACACATTTCGTACCGAATCCGTTGTATGAACGGTAGTAAGAATCACGCACGAATTCGCAATATCTGAACGTTAAGCTCACATGTGTTCAGTGAGCAGTTTTATAGTGCTTTTAGTTCTTAGTCGACTTGTTCGGTTGAGTTTGCTTCTCGCTGGCTGCTGAAAAATGCTGTTCCCAGAATTAATGTTATGTGACGGTGCAATGGGGAAAAGCACTTTCGTCACTCTTCAGACGGCAGGGAATATTTTCGGTGCATATACATTATTCAACGGAAGATAGACGTTAGCTGTCGATATTATCTGTATTGTAATAGAAAGAATAATGCAGAAGAACGATTTACATTCCCAAACGGAGTTAAGAAAAGGTGTGCAGGTACTGTCCGTATCCCTTGATCCTTGCAATCTTAAGGTAAGCCAATGTGAAATGATCAGGTACACAGAATGTCACGAATTAAGAGAGAGGCATACCTTTTATAAATAACGATCTGTTCTACAATGATTAGACTTATCCTTGACTATACTTTCACGAAATTTATAATTTTCTGTTCACAGGCGGAAGTTTTCATATAATGTAATTTGCATTTACAGTATGACTAATATATCACAGTTATTTCTCTTACTGTAGACATACATATAGCCTTACGACTTCCAGAGCTAGTTAAGAAGTAGTCCAGTCATTCTTTATATGCGTACATACTCTCTCAGGCGCTTTACTGCACTGCACCGTTAATCTCTGGCCCAGCGTTCACGTAAGTTTTGACAATTTGTATTTGAGAGAGAAGATATTCTGTAGGGAGTTAATGAAATGCCGCGAGGTCTTGTTGGGAGAGATGGCAGTTACGGGAAGATAAGCAAGCTGTTGCATTAGGAACTGGTTCTGCATATGAATATAATGCTGAGTATTTACAGTAACAGCAATACTCTTCGAAAAATAAGTCCCTATTAATCCAAACGATGATACGCCGCACTGCTGATTGTGAAGTGACGTTTCATTAAGCATTTCAGGATTTTCACGTGACCAGTATCGAAAGTTTTGCTCGTTAACAAAGCCTGAAATATAAAAATTGGCCCCGTCGCTCACGATCAGATAGTCACACATGCCTGGGTTGTCGCTCGTGAGTTCCTACAACTCCTGGCAAGTCGTCTTCATTCAATTTTTGCTGTAGCTGAATTTTGTGTGGGTGGTATTGCAGTTCCTTGTGCAATATTCGCCAACACTGCGATCCGATGTGTGAAGTTAACAGCGCATGCTTGCGTGCAGAGCGCCTGCGACTTCAGCTGAAGGCTTCTTCCACTCTTGGCACATTCTGTGGTATGCACACGCGTTTGCACTTCTACCCCCTCTTTCGCGCCAAGTCAATATTTCTTTGAAAAAGAAATATGATCAAATATTCGTCAAATTTCTTTGACAAAAATCTTTGACGTGGTATTACACTGTCGACATACTTTTTGGTCAAATTTCAAGATGGTGGATAACAACTTGCTATGCTTCCAGATCCACTACCCACTCCTGGTTTGCCATTTTGCACTTCCTTTCTACGTCATTTTTTAGACTGTGTATTCCTTTCGCTTGTTTTATGTAGTGCATTATTATATTTCCTCCTTTCGTCAATTTTTCAATGCCTCATGTGTTATACACGGGTTTCTAGTTGGCTTTGTCTTTTTTCATATTTGATCCTCCGCTGCCTTCAGTACTCGGCCAAGGCTACTAATTCGTTTTCTATGGTTTTCTTACCCCTGTTTCAGTCACTTGTTGCCTAGTGCTCTCTTTGAAACGCTTAACAACCTCTGATTCTTTCAACTTATCCCATCTCCATAATTTCCTGCTTTTTACAATTTCTTCAGTTTTAATTTGCAGCTCATAACCAAAAAGTAAATGTCAGATATCCCCTCTGCCAGTAGAAATGTTTTATAGTTTAAAATCCGGTTTCAGAATCTCTGGTCTCCCGGTCTCTTCCACGAATACAACTTTCTTTTACTATTTAAACCAAGTATTAGCGATGATTAAATGGTGCTTTGCGCAAAATTTTACAACGTGGCTTCGTCTTTCATTTCTTCCCCCCAGCCCAAGCAGTCCTACTAGTTTCCTTTCTCTTTGTTCTATCAAATTCCAGTTCCGCATTCCAATTAAATTTTTGTCACTCTTAAGTATCTGAATAATTTCTTTCATCTCGTCATACATTCTTTCAATCTCTTCATCATCTGCGCATCATATTGCACTTAAATAGTTGGAAAGACTCATTATTGTCGATTACATTGTCACAGTAAAAAGTTAAAATTACATTGAAACAGTAAGAAGCTAAAATACTGAGAGGATCGATCCAGAGTGACCTAGAGAGAATCCACGACTTAAAAAAAGTTATGGTAAAAGCCAAGTTAAGATTCAGTGGAAGAATTCCGAGGAGATGTAGTTCATTCACGACAGAATTTGCTTACGAAACATTCGTTCGACCGACTATTCAGTATTGGCAGTCGGTCTGAATCCCTTATCCTCTAGGATTGACAGAGAGAATAGATATGATCCAAAAAGAGCGGAGTATTTCGTTTAGTAAGCACAAGAGCATTGCGGATATTCTCATTTTATTCCAATGACAGACTCCACAGGAAACGCATTCTACCTGTTGAGATCCCGAGAGCGTATGATCCGAGAAGATTTACGCAACATATTATCCCCTCCTACATCTACCTCGTGAAACTATATGCGCTGCGCCGGGTAAGCCTTGTGGTTGACTGCCAACTCTACGCCTTCAAGCTGGCATGATATTCTGCCGGGGTTTACGCCCTTGATCTTTGAAGATCCCTCTTCTTCTTACGGCTGCGCTTAAGGCGCCCCTTCCTCAGCTCCATTGTTCCGAAGATATCTTCTTCTTCTGATGGGGAAGTTTTGAATAGACAAGGCTGAAATTAGCGGCTCTTAAGCCAACTGAATTTTGAGGCTATGTGCACAACACTGTCATAGAGTGGCTTGATATTAAAGATAAAATAATTTTTTACGTCTCCGGGGAGTCCATTCATAAGAACATTTAATTTACTATGGCAATAGAGAAAGATACTTGTCTGCCTTTCTTGGCTGTTTTGATATGACGAAAGAATGATTGATTCCTGACGCATTCAGTTTGTCTGAAGCCCACTCGTACTATTTGTATTTACAATCGTCGATTTGCCTTTACTTGTCGCAAACTGTGAGTTTGCTTGAAACGCCTGAAATACAGCTTACACAGATCCAGATAGTTTAACTGAAGAGCTTGCCCACCAAAAAGACAGCATAAGTGAAGACGGATATTTTGCCCAGCAGATTAACAAGGCACTCTCAGTTCGACCCAAAAACTAGCAAGTTGATTACGGAGTGAAAACCTGCCGGTAAAATCACTAGCTTTTCTTCCCTCTGTTGGCAATATTTTACTCAATATTGCTAATATTTGCGGCCATTATCCTCAGCTGCGAACTTCAATTACGTTTTATTATAATGATAATAAAAATGCCGTCTTTTGCAACTGCATTTATTTCTGTGTGTTCTGTGTACCAGATAAGTTTCGCCTATTCATGTTACGCATCTTCAGTGGCATATAATATATAAAAAGATTATTTAATTGTATGTATTGTAAGTAGGCTGTTTATGTTTTCTTTATGTAAGTAGGCTGTTTATGTTTTCTTATTGGCAACGTTACGTAGCGCTCTGTATGAAAATCACTGGCTGTGCTGTGTGCAGTCTGTGGCTAGTTTGCATTGTTGTCTGCCATTGTAGAGGGGCAGCTGGATGTTAACAGCGCGTAGCGTTGCGCAGTTAGAGGTGAGCCGCCAGCACTGGTGGATGTGGGGAGAGAGATGGCGGAAGTTTTGAAATTGAACTGCTATATATATTATGATTATTAAGGTAAATGCATTGTTTGTTCTCTATTAATATCTTTCATTTGCTAACTATCCCTATCAGTAGTTAGTGCCTTCCGTAGTTTGAATCTTTTATTTAGCTGGCAGTAGTGGTGCTCGCTGTATTGCAGTAGTTCGAGTAATGAAGATTTTTGTGAGGTAAGTGATTTCTGAAAGGTACATTCACTATGATGAGGAATACTGTTATCCTCAAATATAATTGGCATTAATAATGTGTTATTGCTTAGACATTATTTATTCTGTTTTAATGCTCATGTGTAAAGTTGATGTTTCAAAAGTTATTCTGATCGTTTATGTATTTACTTATGTCATTATTTTTGTAACACTGATGTATATGTTTATTTCTATTGTTTTGTAAAGCCTATATTACTACAAATGTTATCTGTATTGTTATGTTTTTAATGATGTACTTTGTACCTTTGTAATTGTATTCTTACGTCATAAAATTGTAATTGACACCAGTTCATCATATTATTAACTTGTAAGCATTCATTTCACTGCACACTTTTCTGTTGGTCATACTATATGGACACTATGTGAGAAGTTGGGACTGTTAGTGTTTGCACGTGTGTTACTAATTCAGCAAGGGACTGGATAACAGCATTGCTGGTTTTAAGGACAATTCCAAAAAACTTTGTGAGTGCACAAGTGGTGGTTCATGGACTTGCTATATTGTCCGCAAGACTCTTCGATAGTGATTGTGCACCTGCACAGTCACAACAGATGGCTGCTGGCCATCTCTACAAGGACTGCAGTGGGTCTACACCTTTGCTGACTCACCAATACCATTATTTCTACAAGGACTGCAGTGGGTCTGCTCTGTGATGACCTACCTACCAATCTTCTTCAAAATGTCGAATGACTCTGCTGTGGGTTTGCTCTGTTGTGGCCCATTACCTGTCAGCATGTCAAGAGTCAGCACTGTCTTTCCGTTGGAAGGACAACACTACTTCTTCAAGACTGCATGGAAATCCACTACTTCTGTGTGCAATTTCTTTTACTAATGAGACTTTGTGAAACAAAAACTGTAATTACTATTATGATGAATGATCAGGACTATCTTTATGGACTGTGAGAAAATTTTAGCTTTTGACCAACATTGTATTAATAAGTGTGTGCATTTGATATCTTTGTTATTGTAATTATGAAAAATTTTATCAAATCATTATTGGCCACTGGCCAAAACAATTTGTAAATTTTTTTGTGGGGAGCATGGGGGCTATGTAAGTAGGCTGTTTATGTTTTCTTTATGTAAGTAGGCTGTTTATGTTTTCTTATTGGCAACGTTACGTAGCGCTCTGTATGAAAATCACTGGCTGTGCTGTGTGCAGTCTGTGGCTAGTTTACATTGTTGTCTGCCATTGTAGAGGGGCAGCTGGATGTTAGCAGCGCGTAGCGTTGCGCAGTTAGAGGTGAGCCGCCAGCAGTGGTGGATGTGGGGAGAGAGATGGCGGAAGTTTTGAAATTGAACTGCTATATATATTATGATTATTAAGGTAAATACATTGTTTGTTCTCTATTAATATCTTTCATTTGCTAACTATCCCTATCAGTAGTTAGTGCCTTCCGTAGTTTGAATCTTTTATTTAGCAGGCAGTAGTGGTGCTCGCTGTATTGCAGTAGTTCGAGTAATGAAGATTTTTGTGAGGTAAGTGATTTCTGAAAGGTGTAGTTTAATGTTACTCATGGCCATTCTTTTGCAGGGATCTTTGATAGTCAGATTGCGTTGCGCTAAAAATATTGTGTGTCACTTTAGTGAATGTTTGAGTACGTTCAGTTTTGCTCAGCTGTTTGAAAAGCAAATAGCTTAACAGTCGTGTATAAATTGTTCCTAAGGGGACGTTTCAGTATTTCGATATGAGATTATGAGATTTGTAGTGATTCTTTGGCAATTTTGTTAAAATCTAGCTATCTCTATTTATAACTATATAATTGTGTTTATTACTTACATTCGTATTTGTGCACCGTTCATGCAATCTATTGTTGTTCTATGTACGCTAAATACACAAAGCACAAGTTTCTAACAGTAATCATTTCTTACCGAGTTAGGTGGCGCAGTGGTCAGCACACTGGACTCCCTTTCAGGGGGACGACAGTTCAAACCCGTGTCGGGACATCCTGATTTAAGTCTTCCGTGATTTCCTTAAATCGCTTCAGGCAAACCCCATGATGGCTCTTTTGAAATGGCACGGCCGACTTCCTCCCCATCCTTCCGCAATCCAGTGAGACTGATGACCTCGCTGTTCATTCCCTCCCTTAATCAACCAGCCAACCAAACATTTCTTTTCACATAACCTGTACTATAGTATTCTCTGCATCTACATTTATACTCCGCAAGCCACCCAACGGTGTGTGGCGAAGGGCACTTTACCTGCCACTGTCATTACCTCCCTTTCCTGTTCCAGTCGCATATGGTTCGCGGGAAGAACGACTGCCGGAAATACTCCGTGCGCGCTCGAATCTCTCTAATTTTACATTCGTGATCTCCTCGGGAGGTATAAGTAGGGGGAAGCAATATATTCGATACCTCATCCAGAAACGCACCCTCTCGAAACCTGGACAGCAAGCTACACTGCGATGCAGAGCGCCTCTCTTGCGGAGACTGGCACTTGAGTTTGCCTAACATCTCCGTAACGCTAACACGCTTACCAAATAACCCTGTGACGAAACGCGCCACTCTTCTTTGGGTCTTCTCTATCTCCTCTGTCAACCTGACCTGGTAAGGATTCCACACTGATGAGCAATACTCAAGTATAGGTCGGGGGAACGAGTGTTTTGTAAGCCACCTCCTTTGTTGATGAACTACATTTTCTAAGGACTCTCCCAATGAATCTTGAAAGGTCTCTGTTGGATTCCTTTCATGTTAATTTCTTAAATCTGTTGTCATTTACGGCATAAATTCCTCTTCTAAATTTACTGTGGCGTTTCTGACTATCTGCAACGAGACTAAGTAGTGGAACGTGTTACTTTTACACATAAACAAGAACGATCTGTCACACTACTACAGTTTAAAACACAGTTTATATGTAATTCATGTCACACAGTCTCATACGGAACCCACATCTGCTTTCTTTTATATACTGTATATGATAAGATACTGTCATCCCCCTTCCCTTCTGTGTGACAGGATGAATGAGCAAATGTATTTCTAGTTGCATGCTTGAGGGTAGCAGACAAGCCTGTCTGCTAGAGAACAGTAGGACCAACGTCAGAACAGGTAGCTACGCTTTCTAAAAGCAGAGAGGTTTCTATTCTTAGTATGGTCCTGTCTGTCCCTTGTCATGTTGGTATAGGAAGCTGCCTCTCTGATCACATCCGTTTGTATTTGTGAGGCACCCTCAGGAAGGGACCACTGCAGTCTGTCCGTGGCGAGCGTCTGAAGTGGTAAGATCTCCGGCTAAGCGCGTGTCTGCTAAGTCCGTAGGACAATGGATTTCTTAAGTTCAGCCTAACTGAAAATTTAATCACCTTTATTTCAGGTTTAGCTCTAAAATATCTAATGTTATCTTAAATTGCAACGCAGTGTAATTCGAGTGTGAAGTTCAGAATATATTCCAGTAGTTGCTTTGTCACTACTTTATGAGTAAAGAGGAACCACGTGTTGATCAGTAACTCTAACTAGCATCATCAATCTTCAATGCGAATATGTGTGAGATTATAATGTCTCGTCTTGACAATATTTTTCAATATAGCAACTTTTCTTTATGTTCAACCCACGTGGGGTGTACTTTGTGAGACCAGTACCACGTGCTTATACAATTGTTTGACCCATCAGGTTAATAGTAAGACGATAGTAACCAGTTTGAGGTTTTTCTTTTGTAAATTGCTTTTCGATCTAATTTATTTTAATTATCAAAATTATTGTGGAGTTACACTCTTTGTGTAAACCAAGTTGACCATGTGAAGCATGTGGTGTAATCATCAAAGTAACCCTCAGCTATTCTTTTCGGGAAAATTTCACAGAGAGTAAGTATGAATTTAGTATACCAGTGTGTGGTAATTACATGATGGACAGAACTGTGCTACGAAAGTAACTTCTTTGGGTGAAAATTGAATCGGTTAGTTGTGGTTAATTTCCTCTTGCATATGTTTCAACGTTCTTCGTGTTTTATTTTATGAATGCAGTGTTGTATGCAGTCTCCCAATCTTGGCTCCATATTCGATGTGTTCCGTAAGATTGCAATCTCACATTTTCACAATCCTAAATAAGGCACCAGCTTAGTTATGAATCGAGTTTAATGTACTGAAATTTCAATGATCAATGTTAAAATAAATTTCCAAATATAAACTGATTTATTTCTTTTTATTTAAATTATCTTTTATATATATATCACCGGTTGTCGTATGACTATTAAAGATTATAGTTAATGTTAGTCTGGTTGGGAATTTGGTAAGCTAGACTGGATACCTGGTGGAACAGTTGCTCAGTAATGCAAGGTTAACTTCCCCAGACAGATCACAGCTTTTAACCCACTTTTATGGTCTTGAACATCAGCACCGCTTACACCACAAATTAATGCAACAACGTTACAATCTCAACCTGGCATCCACCTTACCAACAATTAATTTTATATGATCATTCCACTTCAAATCGTTCCGTACGCATACACCCAGATATTTTACAGAAGCAACTGCTACTAGTGTTTGTTCCGCTATCATATAATCATACAATAAAGGATCCTTCTTTCGATGTATTCGCAATACATTACATTTGTCTATGTTAAGGGTCAGTTGCCACTCCCTGCACCAAGTGCCTATCTGCTGCATATGCTCGTCCTGCTTCGTCACATGCTTTAGAGTTAACGGAGGGATCTTGTTGGGATCAGTAGATATGGTCAGTGGAGTGGGGTGTTGGGTGAAGATGGAGAACGGGCGGGTGGTGCGGCTCTGTGTGTGTGTGTGTGTGTGTGTGTGTGTGTGTGTGTGTGTGTGCGTGTGTGTGTGTAGAGAGAGAGAAAAAAAAATTGTATTTTTTTCATGTCTTTATTTCCATTCTTTCTTTTTATAGTAAACTGTCGATTTAAAAGTTACACACACACAGACACGCAGTGCCTCGCCATCTTCCTCCATCCTCACCCCAACACCCAACCCCACCCCACTCCAGCTCCCATGACCCCATCATTCCCACGATTCGTCCCAAAACGAAAACAACAGAGTACGCCAATGGTCAAGGCGAGCGAGAAACGTCAGAACAGCTGACTTCCGCAGTTCCAACAGCGAGGACGCTGCCTGCTAGGTAGTGTTGTTTGGGGGAGAAGACCAAACAGCGAGGTCACCGGTCTCATCGGATTAGGGAAAAATGGGGAAGGAATTCGGCCGTTCAAAATGGTTCAAATGGCTCTGAGCACTATGGGACTTAACTACTGAGGTCATCAGTCCCCTAGAACTTAGAACTACTTAAACCTAACTAACCTAAGGACATCACACACATCCATGCCCGAGGCAGGATTCGAACCTGCGACCGTAGCGGTCACGCGGTTCCAAACTGACGCGCTTAGAACCGCACGGCCACACCGGCCAGCGATTCGGCCGTGCCCTTTGAAAGGAACAATCCCGGCATTTGCCTGGAGCGATATAGGGAAATCACGGAAAACCTAAATCAGGATGGCCGGACACGGGATTGAACCGTCGTCCTCCCGCATGCGAGTCCAGTGTGCTAACCACTGCGCCACCCCGCTCGGTGCTAGGTAGTGTGGTCAGTCTGTGACCACGGTCAAAACGCCTGTGCGAAATACTCACAACGCACTCATAAACTGTAGGGCGAGGGAAGTCTTCTTCAGTCTTCGATGATTCACCTGAAGATGACTGGTACACACCCAGTCGAAATATCGCGGAGTGTACCAAACGACAACTGGCTATAAGCTCGAAATTTCTTTGAATAATCGAATCACCGGGAAAAATTTTAAAATTGACGTCTTATGTGTTGTTGCTGTAACCAACATCTTCAACAGGGCCTTATTATCTGTTTCCATGGTTCCTTTAGGGCTTCGCTGGTACTGTAGCGGCCTCGGGGCAGACGAGCATTGTAGATGTTGTTTACTGTATTATGTGTCTGTGAAATTCATAAGTGTAAATAAATGAAAAAATGCCACAGTGCCAGTTTATACACTCTTGGAAATTGAAATAAGAACACCGTGAATTCATTGTCCCAGGAAGGGGAAACTTTATTGACACATTCCTGGGGTCAGATACATCACATGATCACACTGACAGAACCACAGGCACATAGACACAGGCAACAGAGCATGCACAATGTCGGCACTAGTACAGTGTATATCCACCTTTCGCAGCAATGCAGGCTGCTATTCTCCCATGGAGACGATCGTAGAGATGCTGGATGTAGTCCTGTGGAACGGCTTGCCATGCCATTTCCACCTGGCGCCTCAGTTGGACCAGCGTTCGTGCTGGACGTGCAGACCGCGTGAGACGACGCTTCATCCAGTCCCAAACATGCTCAATGGGGGACAGATCCGGAGATCTTGCTGGCCAGGGTAGTTGACTTACACCTTCTAGAGCACGTTGGATGGCACGGGATACATGCGGACGTGCATTGTCCTGTTGGAACAGCAAGTTCCCTTGCCGGTCTAGGAATGGTAGAACGATGGGTTCGATGACGGTTTGGATGTACCGTGCACTATTCAGTGTCCCCTCGATGATCACCAGTGGTGTACGGCCAGTGTAGGAGATCGCTCCCCATACCATGATGCCGGGTGTTGGCCCTGTGTGCCTCGGTCGTATGCAGTCCTGATTGTGGCGCTCACCTGCACGGCGCCAAACACGCATACGACCATCATTGGCACCAAGGCAGAAGCGACTCTCATCGCTGAAGACGACACGTCTCCATTCGTCCCTCCATTCACGCCTGTCGCGACACCACTGGAGGCGGGCTGCACGATGTTGGGGCGTGAGCGGAAGACGGCCTAACGGTGTGCGGGACCGTAGCCCAGCTTCATGGAGACGGTTGCGAATGGTCCTCGCCGATACCCCAGGAGCAACAGTGTCCCTAATTTGCTGGGAAGTGGCGGTGCGGTCCCCTACGGCACTGCGTAGGATCCTACGGTCTTGGCGTGCATCCGTGCGTCGCTGCGGTCCGGTCCCAGGTCGACGGGCACGTGCACCTTCCGCCGACCACTGGCGACAACATCGATGTACTGTGGACACCTCACGCCCCACGTGTTGAGCAATTCGGCGGTACGTCCACCCGGCCTCCCGCATGCCCACTATACGCCCTCGCTCAAAGTCCGTCAACTGCACATACGGTTCACGTCCACGCTGTCGCGGCATGCTACCAGTGTTAAAGACTGCGATGGAGCTCCGTATGCCACGGCAAACTGGCTGACACTGACGGCGGCGGTGCACAAATGCTGCGCAGCTAGCGCCATTCGACGGCCAACACCGCGGTTCCTGGTGTGTCCGCTGTGCCGTGCGTGTGATCATTGTTTGTACAGCCCTCTCGCAGTGTCCGGAGCAAGTATGGTGGGTCTGACACACCGGTGTCAATGTGTTCTTTTTTCCATTTCCAGGAGTGTAGATCCAGTGGAGACTCTAAAACACGTATATACCATCTGATCAGAAGTAACCTGAGAGACCCCTACGTAATAAGGAATTGACCAATAGCTATGACGAGAGGCGTACCCAATAGCAACTCAAAACGAAGGACCAGATTTCAATTCTTTATTACAGACCAACTATGAAAGATACACATTGCGTGTGTCACTGGATAGAGGACGATTCAAAGTTTTATGTTTGCTCAATATACCATATAGTCAACACGAGCACGACAAACATTGAAGCTGTAGTCCATTTTATTCCACACTCGAATCGACAGGTCCCTGTTAATCGAATCGACTGCTTCAACCGTTAGATTTGTCAACTCTTGAAGAGAAGCTGCCGTGGGAGGGACAAAGACTCTGTCGTTTACGTAGCCCCACATAAAAAAAACCAAGGGTGTGAGTTCTGGTGACCTGGGAAACCAAAAGCAATAAACAAGATCTTGTCCACCTCTTTGAATCCACGTTGTGGGATGGTGGTGTTTTGATAACGCCTTAACTCAAGGTGAAAGCGAGGCGGCGCGCCGTCATGCATAAAAATGAAGTGATCGGAATCTTCGTGAAGTTGAGGAAATGACCATTTATGCATCCTGTCCAGGTATGACAAGAATGTCAAGTTTCCTCCGCAAAAGCCGGCCGCGATGGCCGTACGGTTCTAGACACTTCAGTCCAGAACCGCGTGACTTCTACGGTCGCAGATTCGAATCCTGCCTCGGGCCTGGATGTCTGTGATGTACTTAGGTTAGTTAAGTTTAAGTAGTTCTAAGTTCTAGGGGACTGCTGACCTCAGATGTTGAGCCCCATAGTGCTCAGAGCCATTTGAACCATTTGAACCTCCGCAAAACAGCAGCAGCACAAAAGACATTCGGTTGCGGCGAGCCTCTTCGACGTTCGACGGCGACGCCAGGATTTTGTGACCCCCAAATTCTTACATTATAACGGTTTTTTACGCAACAGATGTGACGTCGATTCGTCCGAAAAGATGAGTCGCTCGGAAAAAGTGTCCTCCGCCATATCCTATAAACTAAAATGCAAAATTCGTACTTGCTGTTATGGTCGTAGTAACTGTAATTTGTAAGTCTTCATTAGAACACACTAAGCCATCGTCTGAGGAAATCGAAGTTCCTGGCCTGCCCGTCTTTGTGGACTTGAGAAGGCTCCATGTCAACCCATCTCGGATACGCTCGACATTTTCATCAGACGTGCGTCGCCGACTAGTGCTCTCCCCTCTGCATATGCACCCAACTTCAAAGAATTTTACATGCCAGTCATAAATCTGCTTGTGCAGAGGCGGCTTCTTGTTGAATCGTCGACGGAATGCGCGTTGCACGTGAACAATTTCTTTTGTGGCCTAGTCACCATGTTACTACAAATAACAGGACGTCTATGTCAAAACTTTGCACCTTCCTCCATCCAGAGATATGTCTTTTATGGTTGGTAATTAACAACACCCGGATCTGGGTGATGGGGCAAACTGGGGTATCTGCCCCAGGCAGCAAATTCTATTCTTGAAGAAAAAAACCTTGTTTCACAAAGCGCCTGACATTCAGCGCACGTTCGCCTATCTACTAGTCATATGGTTTCGAAACGCGTCTCTGCTGGTTTCTGAACATTTTTGAACACATTCTAAGTTGATTTCTGAACGAATCATAAGTTGAGCTGAGTAGTGAGTAGAAATAAACGACTAACAGGAATACCAGGTACGAAAGATTAGTACATACACTCCTGGAAATTGAAATAAGAACACCGTGAATTCATTGTCCCAGGAAGGGGAAACTTTATTGACACATTCCTGGGGTCAGATACATCACATGATCACACTGACAGAACCACAGGCACGTAGACACAGGCAACAGAGCATGCACAATGTCGGCACTAGTACAGTGTATACCCACCTTTCGCAGCAATGCAGGCTGCTATTCTCCCATGGAGACGATCGTAGAGATGCTGGATGTAGTCCTGTGGAACGGCTTGCCATGCCATTTCCACCTGGCGCCTCAGTTGGACCAGCGTTCGTGCTGGACGTGCAGACCGCGTGAGACGACGCTTCATCCAGTCCCAAACATGCTCAATGGGGGACAGATCCGGAGATCTTGCTGGCCAGGGTAGTTGACTTACACCTTCTAGAGCACGTTGGGTGGCACGGGATACATGCGGACGTGCATTGTCCTGTTGGAACAGCAAGTTCCCTTGCCGGTCTAGGAATGGTAGAACGATGGGTTCGATGACGGTTTGGATGTACCGTGCACTATTCAGTGTCCCCTCGACGATCACCAGTGGTGTACGGCCAGTGTAGGAGATCGCTCCCCACACCATGATGCCGGGTGTTGGCCCTTTGTGCCTCGGTCGTATGCAGTCCTGATTGTGGCGCTCACCTGCACGGCGCCAAACACGCATACGACCATCATTGGCACCAAGGCAGAAGCGACTCTCATCGCGGAAGACGACACGTCTCCATTCGTCCCTCCATTCACGCCTGTCGCGACACCACTGGAGGCGGGCTGCACGATGTTGGGGCGTGAGCGGAAGACGGCTTAACGGTGTGCGGGACCGTAGCCCAGCTTCATGGAGACGGTTGCGAATGGTCCTCGCCGATACCCCAGGAGCAACAGTGTCCCTAATTTGCTGGGAAGTGGCGGTGCGGTCCCCTACGGCACTGCGTAGGATCCTACGGTCTTGGCGTGCATCCGTGCGTCGCTGCGGTCCGGTCCCAGGTCGACGGGCACGTGCACCTTCCGCCGACCACTGGCGACAACATCGATGTACTGTGGAGACCTCACGCCCCACTTGTTGAGCAATTCGGCGGTACGTCCACCCGGCCTCCCGCATGCCCACTATACGCCCTCGCTCAAAGTCCGTCAACTGCACATACGGTTCACGTCCACGCTGTCGCGGCATGCTACCAGTGTTAAAGACGGCGATGGAGCTCCGTATGCCACGGCAAACTGGCTGACACTGACGGCGGCGGTGCACAAATGCTGCGACAAATGCTTCGACGGCCAACACCGCGGTTCCTGGTGTGTCCGCTGTGCCGTGCGTGTGATCATTGCTTGTACAGCCCTCTCGCAGTGTCCGGAGCAAGTATGGTGGGTCTGACACACCGGTGTCAATGTGTTCTTTTTTCCATTTCCAGGAGTGTATTATCTTCTAGGTGTATCCAAGAAAATGAAATTAACAGAAAATTTTTGCCAGATCGCTACACTACTAAGTGTTCCGGCGTAACCACAAGTGCCGGCACGAAGATGAAAAACGTAAGATGTGAGCCGACGTCAGCCAGTAGCCTGCTGACTAGGACCAACACCGCCTAGACTACAGGCCTGCGCGCACACTTGTGACGTCACATAGTGATGGCCAGGTCTGTATCGGAACGCTCCTGTTAAGCACTCTGCAGCTATACAAACTTTGCGAGTTTCAGAGCTGAGACCGCATAGGAATTCTCGTGCTTCCCTCTTCTACGTGGCCTTGTAATGAAAGTATGGAAATTTATATCATTGCGTAAAGTAACTGAACAAAACTGCCTATGATATTTCAAGATGTAAAATTATTTTGACGATTTGCCTTAAATACGTGTTTATAGGCTTGAATACAAAGTGTGATTTTAAATTCTGTCTTTTTACCTCAGGAGCTACGTTTTCTTGCAGTAAAAAATCGGCAGTATTCAACAACCAGCAGCCGTTTTCGGTTTTAAATAAAGCAGCTGGAGGTCCTACAGAATTTAAGAATTTGTTTTCCCGGTTATTTTCGTAAATTTTCCTCTCCACCTTAAAATTTGCTGACTTCACACGAAACTCAAATCATTCGACGAAATGGAGCACCTCCTGACATAATGTTTAATAAACCAAAAAACCCGAAAAATATTTTATTTCCCTGTTTCTCCAGAACTTTAGAACCTTAAACATGAAAAGATTGTTTCTCCTATATTCTTGACTGAAATTCGTGTCACAGAGTGCTGGTAATTTAATCACAATGCACTTGCCTCGAAATTCTGCTTTATATATACTGCTTAATCTGTCGAACACTGAATTAATTAAAACAATTTTCTGAGTTGGTGTACTCAAATTGAAATTATTTCCGAATAGCTCTATATCTAAAACTGAACAAAATCATTCTGTAGCTCTTCCAAATAAAAGTACTGAAAACTCAGTAATCTGGTAGGAATGATAAGGAATACTAAACATTTTCGATCCACACTAATTAATATAACTATTCTGTGTGACAATAGTTGCAAATATGAGAGACATTTCACAGCCAGTTTCGTATTAACCTCGCAGTAATTGTCCAGAATTAAGAAACAAATTATACTGGTACATAATACGTAACTGCTTTTAAAAACAATTGGCAAATGTGGTGCAATGGAAACGAATGACACGCTATAATTTTTTTGTCATTTACTTACTCTTGAATGACGCGTAGACACAAATTACTGTCTGGGAATAGCTGCAATCTAGCGACTTCTCAACTTCACACATTTGGGAAATCAAAACATGTGCACTTTCATGCCTTTTTGGGATTTATAATTTCCCTGGCAAAAGGGAACGCAACACTTGTATCCCATACTTTGAAGAACTTAGGCGAATACTGTACAAAATCTATATCAGTTTCACGTGGCACACACTTTCAGTTCAACAAACACGTCAACAGGACTGCCGACTAAAGATAAGATGGCCAACAGTTTGTGACGTCACGTGCCAATATGGCCGCTGTGCGTAGGCCTTGTATCTAGAAGGCTTTGCTAGGACCGCACCGCGACAGGAGCCGCTCCTGCCAGCGTCGGCCGCACAGTGCTAGACCGGCAACAGCAGACCAGGACAGTTGGAAGAAACTCACTGGCAGGCCACTACGATAGCAGTTATTATCGATTCATTGTTGTATATCATCCTTTAGCCACCCTATAAGAATCGTGTGGGCAATACCCCACACAAAGGACCAGTCGTACGGTCCCCAGTTAACAGACGCTTATGTTCTGTTCTCGGGATAACGCGGAAAATAAGTCGTTCAAACACGTAATAACACCTAACCAGAGAATAAAATCAGGATAACTAATCCGGTGATTCTGGCAGAGTAAGTGAAGTTAACCGGAGAATAAGTTTTGACAGTGGCAAGAACCCAAATTTATATAAAAATTTCGTACTGCTCCTTTTCGATCTCATGCTTGAGAAACTGCAGCGTATGAATTAAATGTGAAACTATTTCCTAACATAAACCTCTTTGGTTGCAGTAGGCCTAACAGGCATTTGATATTGGTACTTCGTCAATTATTTTCTGTCGTATTATTCATGTAAATGAGATCGACAGAAGTGACCATTTGTGCCAAAACAGTCTCGCTTATTTGGCAATCACGATGTTATTCAATCTGTATATTGAGCAAGCAGTAAAGGAAACAAAAGAAAAATTCGGAATAGGAATTAAAATCCATGGAGAAGAAATTAAAGCTTTGATTTTCGCTGATGACATTGTAATTCTGTCAGAGACAACAAAGAACCTGGAAGAGCAGCTGAACGGAATGGACAGTGTCTTGAAAGGAGGATATAAGATGAACAAGAAGAGAATAGAAGCTTTCGAAATGTGGTGTTACAGAAGAATGCTGAAGGTTAGATGGGTAGATCACATAACTAATGAGGAGATATTCAATAGAATTGGAGAGAAGAGAAGTTTGTGGCAGAACTTGACTAGAAGAAGGGATATTCTGAGGCATCAAGGGATCACCAAACTAGTACTGGAGGGCACCGCGGAGGATAAAAATCGTAGATGGAGACCAAGAGATGAATACACTAAGCAGATTCAGAAGGATGTAGGTTGCAGTAGGTACTGGGAGATGAAGAAGCTTGCACAGGATAGAGTAACACGGAGAGCTGCATCAAACCAGTCTCTGGACTGAAGACCACAACAACAACAACAATTGCTACAATATTAGAAAGCCCTATTTCGTTTTATCTAGCAGACAGTAACAAAATGGACGTAATCAAATCGAGAAACCACACCAGTCTTGGGTACTTCGTATTAACAGCTTTTTCGTATTAGACAACGACATTTTGATTTTTCGTGTAGCAAAACGTTTGACGAACTTTAATGAGGTAATAGATTCCTTCGCCGAATGGAAAGCGCGCCATGTAAAGCTGTAGCAGGATTAGAGAGAAAAAGGCTGGTATCTAAGGATTGAAGAAATGTGCACTGTCTTGCTTGTCTCTTGATTTTACTTGTTGGTCATGTTTCCTATATTTAATTTTATGTCACACAAAAGAGAAAGTTATTAACTAATGGGCAATAAAGAGTGCAAATTTTCTGAAGATTTCTTGTTCTCTCGGTCACAAATAATCCAATCCAGTATTAATTGTGACTTTTCTTTAAGGGCGTCAGAATGTCAAACAGGCCGACTGGGAGCATTAGAGGTACCACAGGACATTTTAGTTTCCACCCTCCTGAATATAGGCTTGATGGCTTCCATTACAAAATATACACGTTTGAATTCCACAGAGTGAAATACGGCGACGTGGGGTAGAAGAATGTCGTGTGAAGAAGCATGGCACTGCTCTTTGGCACACTTAATTTCTTAGTTTTTTGACGTCCTTTCTCAAAGGTTCGAGAAGAGGGGGGAGGGGAGGGGACGCTACTATAAAGTTTTGGCCCCGGTTCGGAAATATCTTAGACCTAGGGCTGGCACTATCACTAATTGGGAAATATTTTACGAATTGCGGTGGCAATGAAGTAGAATGTTCCATTTGCTTTAAAAGATGAAAAAAAAGAAGGCAGTCCAGCAAACTTGCTATATCGTTTAAGGAGAAAACATCCACAATGTTCATTGGGAGAGAAGGTAAATTTAACTGATATGCGTATAATTTTATTGACACGCTAATAACTAGAATAACTGAACCCTTAATATTGTGGTTGCTTCAGGGAGAAGAACTGATGGCATCCAGAAGTGACGATGCAGCGAAATTATCAACCTGTGAATTTTCGCTCTCGCTATCGCAGAGCTCGTCTCCTTCACCTTCGCCATCTGTACTGGAGACAATGAGACCAAGCTCGGTCACAGCCTCAACCGCAAATCGTCGAGATCTCATACTCCTTCACCTTCATCAGAATTTTTCAATCTTTCTTCGAAAAGCAGGGAGGTTAATACTCCAAAGCAATGGAAATTTTACGAACAAACATTACTGGTTTTTTAAAACAGTTTTATTTTATAACGGGTTGTTTCAGCGATAACCGCCATCTTCAGTTTATCATTGCGCGATATTGCTGCTCACTCTTGTCGGGACTCCACGATTGCCGTGCAGGTATGGAATCTACGGGTTCAGAGGCGTGACATTCAACGCACAGGGACCCCTCGCTGCTATGGCCCAGAACTCAAGCCTACTGTTAGCTTGGCCGTGCAGGATCTTACCAAGCACATCACACACCACGAGGCAGCTAACGGGATTGTTGAATTTCAGC
This sequence comes from Schistocerca cancellata, assembly GCF_023864275.1. NCBI lineage: Eukaryota > Metazoa > Arthropoda > Insecta > Orthoptera > Acrididae > Schistocerca > Schistocerca cancellata. Next base: position 105,414,364 of record NC_064632.1, read on the forward strand.
AAGACAGGCGTTCATTTTTTTCCTTGGCTTGTGCTGTGAAACCTCGCTTATTGTCGAATTTCATGATTCTAGGTCAACTAGAAGCGCCTTGTAGGTTTTGATGAGTGAGTTTGCGAGTATCAAAATATGTGACATAAATAGCCGCATCTTCCGACTGCGTTGACTTAGAAGCTTAAATGTCTTACGTCACCAAGTGACCGTAGACCTTAGTATGCGACATAAATTTGAGCTTGATATCTCTATCCGTTTCTGAGAAAAAGTGGTTTTAACAGTCTGACAGACAGACAACAAAACGGAACTATACGGGTTCCGTTTTTATCGGTTGAGGTTCGGGACCGTAAAACCGGAATCTAACTATAATAGACGTTGAAAATTCCTCTTGAGTTCACCACAATATTTGGATAATAAAGCTGAATGGATTTTAACTCTATTTAGAAAGGCTCTTATGTCTTCTGAAATAAAAAGGAATATTGAAATATTGCAGCACTTTTGCTCATGGAGCATTCTTTTTCTCACAGGGCATCGGATACAGTCTATAAATAGAGAGGAAAGTGCATAGGAAACAGCTTGCGTAACACCGCGAACAAGTTTATTGAGCACGCCTGGTGACTGTGACAGAGCGTGTCCAGAGAAATGTAACATCGACGCAGCACAACAGCGTCCTGTAACAAATTCTAAAACCACTATAGTTTAATGAGTCTGTCAATACATCAAACGAATAAAATCCTGAAAAGATAATACACCACGACAAACGCAACCACCGGCAACAACTGGGAAAGGAATTATAGCTAATCGTCAGAAACAGGCGGAAGCAACTCTCAGCAAACAATTTAAAAGTAATTTGCTTATTCCTTTGGGCACAAAAGTGACAACACAGTAATCATCACTACCTATAAGGGGCAGTCAAATGAAGACGAGAGACATGCAAAAAAAGTATGTAAACTAATCATTTCAAAATAACTCTAACTGTTAATACATTTATTCCACTGAGAGACAAGACGGTCAATGCCTTCATGTAAAAATATTTGCTGCTGCCTACGGATGATTGTACCCAGGCGTGCACATCTTTGTCCGAAGCAAATCGACGCTCACGAATGTTTTTCTGCAGGGCTCCAAAAATATGGAAATTGCCTGAGGAGAGATCGGCAATGTATGGAGGATGTGTAAGGATTGCCCAGTGAAACTTCTGCAGTATATTCGAAACAAACTTCGTAATATGTGCACCCGCCCACACGTTTCCAACGTTGTTTCGACTAGGCTTATGTGCCCGCACCGGCTTTCGCTCTCTCCCTTCTGTCATCGTCATTATACAACACAAACACAACACTTCACTAAACGCATCCATTGCAAGTTCCTGCAATCAACAGATACACGTACGTCACAACTCTCACATATACGCAAGAAAGAGAGAAAGAACACCGTTTCCGACAGGCTGAACTCAGTCAACAATGCCATACAGCATTTAAATTTTTATTTGCATGATGGGCAAAACGTTCTCACAGAAAGTATACAGAGGATCTAATTCGATGGCCAACATGCGACATCCTCCTTTTTTTTTCATACTCGGTTAACAATGCGAGTCCTATGACTGTTATCTGGACGTGCAAATAAAACGTTTCCGCTATCGCTCGAAAGTCTCTGATAGTTGATACGAATAACTTCGAGGCTTGGCCAACTGTGATCGGATAAAATATGCAGTTCCCCTTACCATCGGTCCTAACTTGCCGAACAATATTGTAAACTCCGAATGAAAAGTTGACGTTCGTTTGATCCAAGTCTCAGAAACAGCTACTGTGCTAATATCTTGGGAAGTTAATTCCTGTAATGACTCTGTTAGATGGAACTGACCAGGCGTTCCAGTGAAAGATTCTAAAATCCATTTGCTTGAAGTAAGACTGCTATTATGAAGTAAAGAATTCGTTGTTAGGTTAACTGGCTCCAGTCCAAAAAATGGTTCAAATGGCTCTGAGCACTATGGGACTTAACTTCTGAGGTCATCAGTCCCCTTCAACTTAGAACTACTTAAACCTAACTAACTTAAGGACATCACACACATCCATTCCCGAGGCAGAATTCGAACCTGCGACCGTAGCGGTCGCGCGGTTCCAGACTGTAGCGCCTAGAACCGCTCGGCCACTCCGGCCGGCGACTGGCTCCAGTATGGCAGATTGAAGATACGATATAATTTTCATGATTGGATTAGACTGCTTCTGGTGAAGGACTGAATGCTGCTAAATAAAGTTTTATGATACATTTCTTGGTTGGTTAGTGGTCCACTACGAGACTCTACATACTGTTCTCCTCTGCTGTGTTGGAATGAATATGGTTTGTTCCCAGTAGGACTTGATAGTGTTGAGATGTGATGTGTTTCCATGTTTTTATGATTTTCGAGCTGTCGTGGAAAGAGAGAGGTAGTCTTACGCTGATGTTAGAGCAAGGTTCGTAAGACCTCAGCATCGATCATAGGAAGAGAGAGGAGTCATATAGCTGCCGCATATGAGCGACTATTGCCCATGCTGTCAGCTTCTTTGAATCTGAGACAGTTGCAGCTCTGTTTCAGCGGCAGTATTTGAGATTGAAATGTTAGTTTCCATATTTTCAATTGGATAGACGAGTTCCCTACGTGTTTGTTTGCTTTCTCTGTCACGCGTCTCATTCTAAGAGCTTGAATTGGAGAAACGGTTGCAAGGAAAACATCTTGCTTACTGAGTCGAGTGTCATCGTTTTGTACGGTTAAGCGGCAAACAGTGGGAGATACACAGATGGCGCATTTCATAAACTCCCACAAAAAAAAACCCTCACACTATGAGATCAGGCGAACTTAGAGAGTAATGGATTAATGCGAGATCCATACGCTCCTTACTGAAAATCGTTAAGGCAGCTCATTACTAAGAAATACTCTTTTATACACGTATCGGTGCGGTTGTGCTCCGCCCTGCTGGGAAAATTGAATTTTCTATATGTTCTAGCGTGGTTTGAAACTGCTGTAACCTATAGCAAATCAGTAAACACTATTATGGTTACAATATTTACGACAATCATCCATTAACACAACCTCAGTCACCTTATGCTTGAATCAGGAAAAGAAATCCACAAAAATATAAGCGAAGTAAAAGGAGATGACACCTAAAGTTACAGCTTTTGTCACAGAATGCAATCAGTGACACTTGACAGTAACGTCAGCAAGTTCAGATTTTTCCACATAAGCCACAATAGCGTAGGCTTTCCGAGGAAAATGTTTCAGAACCTGTTACCTGCAGACGAGCAACAATGACACATTTCCGTCAAGAATAAGAGGTAAGAAAGATTAATGCATATTATCTTCTTGGTGTCAATATGACGAATATCGCCATTTGCGTAGTTCACGAAGCGGTCAGCTAGCGTGGCCACGGTAACGTGGCGTAGTTACCGCCATTTATTGCAGAGCCACTAAACCTACAGTTTACACTATCTGATCAAAGGTACCTATACACCTATTACTTGACATCACCATGGGAAGTGTCAGCTCTTCCCCTTTATTATGGTTTAAACTCGCCAGGGACACTTTCAGTGGAGGAATGGCAGCCCTTTCCTTCCCAGGAGGCGAAATCATAGAAAGCACTGATGTTACTAGCCGGCCGGGGTGGCCGAGCGGTTCTAGGCGCTGCAGTCTGAAACCACGCGACCGCTACGATCGCAGGTTCGAATCCTGCCTCGGGCATGGCTGTGTGTGATGTCCTTAGGTTAGATAGGTTTAAGTAGTTCTAAGTTCTAGGGGACTGATGACCTCAGAAGTTAAGTTCCATAACGCTCAGAGCCATTTTTTTGAGTGATGTTAGACTCTAGGGTCTGGAGCGAACTCGACGTGCTGACACTTGGCAGTGGCGTCCCATTTGGTTCAGGTTGGGGCACTGGGCAGATACAGCCCTCATCTCCGAACTGTTTCTCTACTGTACACAGCAGACAATACTGTTAAATGTGTTCGTATCCGCCCGCATTTAGCGTTTTCTTAAGCGCAATAAGGAGATCACGTCCTAATACCCCCAAACAGTAACACCACCTTCTCCGTACTTTACTGTTGGCACTACGTGTTGGCAGGTAACGTTCGCCAGGCATTCGCCAAACCTATACCATTTCATCGAACTGCCACAGGGTATAAAGTGATTCATCACTCCAAATCACCCCTTTGCAGCCATCCACGGTCCAGTGGCGAGGCTCTCTGCACCGCATCAAGCGTCTCTCAGCGTTGACTACAGAAATGTTTGGGTTATGAGGAGCCGCTCCTCAGTCATACCCCACTCTGTTTTACTCCATATGCACAGTCACTGTGCTAGCTGGGCTGCTGGCAACACTTTGAAACTCAGGAGTCATTTGTTCTACTGATGTCAGGCCACCTTCCGCTGTGCTCGACGCTCCCTGTACGTCAGTAACTGAGATCTTACTAGAATGAAGCTTGGGTAGCTCAGTTGGTAGAGCACTTGCCCGCGAAAGGCAAAGATCCCGAGTTCGAGTCTCGGTCCAGCACACAGTTTTAATCTGCCAGGAAGCTTCAACTGAGATCTTCCTCCTCCTCCTGTCCGCAGCTCGTGGTCGTGCGGTAGCGTTCTCGCTTCCCGCGCCCGGGTTCCCGGGTTCGATTCCCGGCGGTGTCAGGGATTTTCTCTGCCTCGTGATGACTGGGTGTTGTGTGATGTCCTTAGGTTAGTTAGGTTTAAGTAGTTCTAAGTTCTAGGGGACTGATGACCTCAGAAGTTAAGTTCCATAACGCTCAGAGCCATTTTTTTGAGTGATGTTAGACTCTAGGGTCTGGAGCGAACTCGACGTGCTGACACTTGGCAGTGGCGTCCCATTTGGTTCAGGTTGGGGCACTGGGCAGATACAACCCTCATCTCCGAACTGTTTCTCTACTGAACACAGCAGACAATACTGTTAAATGTGTTCGTATCCGCCCGCATTTAGCGTTTTCTTAAGCGCAATAAGGAGATCACGTCCTAATACCCCCAAACAGTGACACCACCTTCTCCGTACTTTACTGTTGGCACTACGTGTTGGCAGGTAACGTTCGCCAGGCATTCGCCAAACCTATACCATTTCATCGAACTGCCACAGGGTATAAAGTGATTCATCACTCCAAATCACCCCTTTGCAGCCATCCACGGTCCAGTGGCGAGGCTCTCTGCACCGCATCAAGCGTCTCTCAGCGTTGACTACAGAAATGTTTGGGTTATGAGGAGCCGCTCCTCAGTCATACCCCACTCTGTTTTACTCCATATGCACAGTCACTGTGCTAGCTGGGCTGCTGGCAACACTTTGAAACTCAGGAGTCATTTGTTCTACTGATGTCAGGCCACCTTCCGCTGTGCTCGACGCTCCCTGTACGTCAGTAACTGAGATCTTACTAGAATGAAGCTTGGGTAGCTCAGTTGGTAGAGCACTTGCCCGCGAAAGGCAAAGATCCCGAGTTCGAGTCTCGGTCCAGCACACAGTTTTAATCTGCCAGGAAGTTTCAACTGAGATCTTCCTAGTCTTTGCTTACCTGTGGTTATTCCTTCGCGTTTCCACTTCACAACCAAGTCACCAACGTTCGAGAAGAATTGAAATGTCCCTGATGTATTTGTTTCTCAAGAAACAGCCAATGATTAGCCCGCATTCCTAGTCACTGAGCTGTCCTGACACACATTCTGTTGTAACTGCTTCTCTTCTGACAACACAATACTCCCCGCCCCTTTTTGTATCAGTGGGTCCGCCTAACGTGACATTCCGCACTACTTCATCTACATCTACGTACATCTACATCTACGTGATTACTCTGCTATTCGCAATAAACTGCCTGGCGGAGGGTTCAATGAGCCACCTTCAAGCTGTCTCTCTACCGTTCCACTCTCGGACGGCACGCGGGAAAAGTGAGCACTTAAATTTTTCTGTGCGAGCCCTGATTTCTCTTATTTTATCTTGATGATCATTTCTCCCTATGTAGGTGGGTGCCAACAGAATGTTTTCGCAATCGGAGGAGAAAACTGGTAATTGAAATTTCATGAGAAGATCCCGTCGCAACGAAAAACGTCTTTGTTTTAATGATTGCCACTCCAATTCACGTATCATGTCTGTGACACTATCTCCCTTATTTCGCGATAATACAAAACGAGCTGCCCTTCTTTGTACTTTTTCGATGTCATCCGTCAGTCCCACCTGATGCGGATCCCACACCGCACAGCAATAGTCCAGAATAGGTCGGACAAGCGTGATGTAAGCAGTCTCTTTAGTACACGTGTTCCACCTTCTAAGTGTTCTGCCAATGAATCGCAGTCTTTGGTTTGCTCTATCCACAATATTATCTATTTGATCGTTCCAATTTAAGTTATTTGTAATTGTAATCCCTATGTATTTAGTTGAATTTACAGTCTTCAGATTTGTGTGACTTACCGCGTAATTGAAATTTAGCTGATTTCTTTTAGTACTCATGTGAATAACTTCAGACTTTTCCTTATTCAGGGTCAATTGCCACTTTTCGCACCATACAGATATCTTATCTAAATCATTTTGCAAGTCGTTTTGATCATCTGATGACTTTACAAGACAGTAAATGACAGAATCACCTGCAAACAATCTAAGACGGCTACTCAGATTGTCTCCTATGTCGTTAATATAGATTAGGAGCAATGGAGGGCGTATACCACTTCCTTGGGGAACGCCGGATATTACTTCTGTTTTAATCGTGACTTTCCGTCTATTATTACGAACTGTGACCTTTCTGACAGGAAATCACGACTCCAGTCGCGCAACTGAGGCGATACTCCATAGGGACGCAGTGTGGTTAGAAGACGCTTGTGAGGAACGGTGTCGAAAGCCTTCTGGAAATCTAACTTAGGGGTGTCCGGATACATTTGACCAGATTTTGAAAGCGTCCTCTGCCATCGATGGGAAGCGTATCAGAAAAATACAATCGTCGCTGTAAAACACTCCAGACAGACACATGAGTAACGGCTAAATCTCGGCTGGTACGACGAATAGACTTCTGTGGACTACGCTGAATGAGCCCTACGTCTTGAACGAGCGCACGGGCTGACCTGTGGTTAACTCCTTACGTAAACAACTACTTTCTTGGAACTGTTGGCGCCGTCAGCGAATGCTTTGAGCACCAGGAAATACAGTGCCGTACTCTCGACGAAAATCAAGTCGCCCAGTTGTAATCGAATTGCAACTTTTGAGACGGAGAATGCAGAAACCTTTATGTTGGTGTGTCATCGTTATCTCGACTGGACACTCATTGGGTGATGAACGAGCGAGCGACTGAGCTACTGGCACAATGGAGATATCTACCGGCAACCACGTGAACCAGACATTTAGAAATGGAGCCAGGCAAACTTTCCATTTTGGACCTTAAGTTAAAATGTACACCAAACTTGTATCTTTATTCGTGTAGAAGATATAGTCTTACGACATCGGATGAACATTTCTGAAACACTCTGTATTTCTACTTTACCAGGAGAAAACCTGCAACTATTACAGAAGTAGTATAAGTCAGGAAACACTCCTCGCATAGGGAAGTATACGCTTCGCCGACTACACACGGAATTGTGAGATTATCGTATCATAGACAGCACTCGATGCTTTGTGTGAAGAGAGAACTGCGGAATTATGCACAACGGAATTAAAGGAGCACTTTTTCGAAACTCTGTAATTGTGTCCCATTCCAACGCGTAAGTTTGAAATTTGGTTCAAAAGTGCCTACTAGCTTTGCTGTGAACGCTTGGCGCCCAGCGACGTCACCTTCGAGCTCGACGACGCTTCAAGGAGCAAAGTGTCGAAACATGCGAAAAACGGCTATAGCTCAGGAGTCCATGTGACGCGTAAAGTAGCTTAATGGTGTCACAGTGGCACCAAATTTCACCACAATTCGGCCCCATCCCACTGCGGACATAACACATGATAGGGAGGTCGCCACAGTCCCTCTTACCCTTCTTTTGACGCCTCTACGATGAGGGTCAAACTGGCGACACCCAACGTTGAAATCACCCGGTTTCCTTGTGGACGGCCGACATTTCAGACACTTCGCCAGTCAGAAACGAAACGAAAAGGCCTCGGTGGCTGGCATAAGGGCAGTCAATGAAACCAGGCCTTTACTTCGTACGTTGATTCCCACATATTTCGCAGTCGAAAACGACGGTTCGCTGAGCCTTGAGCCAAAGAACGACGTTCTTGACAGTCTCTGGCACTGTTGACACCTTCCGGGGGGTGCAGCTCTTCTCGACGGACGTCACAGGGCTGCAACCCCGTTGAATGTGATCTCACATCTTTGTAGTGCAGTGTGACTGCAATTTTTGCTCTGGTGTACTGGGTGGAACCACCAAAAACTGTTCAAAACCATTTGACTAAATCTGAACAAGATCCGTAGCAAAGGTCCTTAAGCTTCTTCAGTACTCCTCTTTCACGCCCTCCTGCGGTGTGGTCACAGAGGAGTGCGACATTAGCACATGCGTGAATAAACCAGCAAAGAGCCCCACTAAGACACCCCCCCCTTTTCCCCCCAGTTCGGCAAAACCATCAGTGGCACCCGCCCACATGTGTTATTTTAAAAATGTACCTTTACAGAAAGAACCTGTGAAATACTCCTTGGCGCGCACAGGCAGACAACTGGTCTCGTTGGAGTGTCAAGTGGTTGCCAATCTGCAAGCGATTCAGGCTACATCGCAGGTTTTCTCTGTAAAGGTACTTTTATGAAATATGAGTGTAAGGTGTATTGTAAGGTGGAGTCTTTCCATAAGCTACGAGCACACGTTTCCTAGGAGCAGGTAGGCGCAGTATTGATGATTTGGTCGTATACACTAACAAAAACATTCTGGCCACCTACTTAATAGTGTGTGGGGCTGTCTTTTGAAAACAATACACCAGCGACTGTGCATGCAATGAATTCGATACGTCCTTGGTAGTTTTCCGAAGCTGTGTGGCTTCAGATGTATACGCACATGTCATCCAATTCAGGTAAATTATATGCAAGCAGTTCGTGACTGCGAGTTCAGACCAGGTGAATTTGGAGGCCAAGACATTAGTGTGAGTTCACTGTCATACTCCTCAAACCACTGTAGCATGCTACTGGCCTTGTGACAGAGTCTGTTACCTTCCTGGAAGACGCCATCTCCGTTGGGGAAGACGTCAAGCGGGAAGGAATACTGGTGTTCCGCAATAATCTTCACGTAGCCGCAGCTGTCGTGGTGCCCTCGATTATTACAACAGGTATCCTGGAAACCCTGGCGAATGTTACGCCCACCCAGTTGTACAATACTGCCCCCACTGGGCTATGGCATTGCTATCTACAGTGAAAGTGAAGAAGAATTACAGGATTTGCAGGTCTGAGAGTAAATCAAAGGAAGAGAAGTAGCAGAAATGAGAACAGCGAGAAAATTAACATCAGGACTGGTGATCACGAAGTAGATGAAGTTAAGGAATTCTGCTATCTAAGCAGAACCCATGACGATCGGAGCAAGGAGGACGTAAAAAGCAGACTAGCACTGCCAAAAAGGGCATTCATAGCCCAGAGAAGCGTAGTAGTATCAAACATAGGCCTTAATTTTAGGAAGAAATTTCCGAGAACGTACGTTTGGGGCACAGCACTGTATGATAGTGAAACAAGTGGGAATACTGGAACAGAAGAGAATCGAACCATTTGAGATTTGGTGCTACAGACGAACAATGAGAATTGGGTGGTCTAATAATGAAAGGAATGAGGAGTTTTTCCGGCGAATCAGCGAGCAAAGAAATATGTGGAAAACACTGACAAGAAAGAGGGACAGGACGGTAGGACATCTGCTAAGACATCGCGGAATAACCTCCACGGTTCTAGAGAGACCAGTAGAGGGTAAAAACTATAGAGGGGGACGGAGATTGGAATACATCCAGGGAATAATTGAGGACGTATGTTGCAAGTGCTACTCTGAGATAAAGAGGTTGGCACCAGGAGAGGCGGTCCACATCAAATCAGTCAGAAGACCGATGACTCAAAAGGGCATCAATGGTTGCGAGCTCTTGAAGGGCAGATTCAGCCACCTTCATTGGACATGTGTTTCTATCCTTCGCACATGTTGTCACCCTTCTTACACGAAGTGTGAACGTTGTGTGTTAAGTGTAGGTGACTGTACGAGGTGCATTCAAGTTCTAAGGCCTCCGATTTTTTTTCTAATTAACTACTCACCCGAAATCGATGAAACTGGCGATACTTCTCGACGTAATCGCCCTGCAGACGTACACATTTTTCACAACGCTGACGCCATGACTCCATGGCAGCGGCGAAGGCTTCTTTAGGAGTCTGTTTTGACCACTGGAAAATCGCTGAGGCAATAGCAGCACGGCTGGTGAATGTGCGGCCACGGAGAGTGTCTTTCATTGTTGGAAAAAGCCAAAAGTCACTAGGAGCCAGGTCAGGTGAGTAGGTAGCATGAGGAATCACTTCAAAGTTGTTATCACGAAGAAACTGTTGCGTAATGTTAGCTCGATGTGCGGGTGCGTTGTCTTGGTGAAACGGCACATGCGCAGCCCTTCCCGGACGTTTTTGTTGCAGTGCAGGAAGGAATTTGTTCTTCAAAACATTTTCGTAGGCTGCACCTGTTGCCGTAGTGCCCTTTGGAATGCAATGGGTAAGGATTACGCCCTCGCTGTCCCAGAACATGGACACCATCATTTTATCAGCACTGGCGGTTACCCGAAATTTTTTTGGTGGCGGTGAATCTGTGTGCTTCCATTGAGCTGACTGGCGCTTTGTTTCTGGATTGAAAAATGGCATCCACGTCTCATCCACTGTCACAACCGACGAAATAAAGTCCCATTCATGCTGTCGTTGCGCGTCAACATTGCTCGGCAACATGCCACACGGGCAGCCATGTGGTCGTCCGTCAGCATTCGTGGCACCCACCTGGATGACACTTTTCGCATTTTCAGGTCGTCATGCAGGATTGTGTGCACAGAACCCACAGAAATGCCAACTGTGGAGGCGATCTGTTCAACAGTCATTCGGCGATCCCCCAAAACAATTCTCTTCACTTCCTCGATCATGTCGACAGACCGGCTTGTGGGAGCCCGAGGTTGTTTTGGTTTGTTGTCACACGATGTTCTGCCTTCATTAAACTGTCGCACCCACGAACGCACTTTCGACACATCCATAACTCCATCACCACATGTCTCCTTCAACTGTCGATGAATTTCAATTGGTTTCACACCACGCAAATTCAGAAAACGAATGATTGCACGCTGTTCAAGTAAGGAAAACGTCGCCATTTTAAGTATTTAAAACAGTTCTCATTCTCGCCGCTGGCGGTAAAATTCCATCTGCCGTACGGTGCTGCCATCTCTGGGACGTATTGACAATGAACGCAGCCTCATTTTAAAACAATGCGCATGTTTCTATCTCTTTCCAGTCCGGAAAAAAAAAAAAATCGGAGGCCTTAGAACTTGAATGCACCTCGTAATGGAAGAGTGTGTTGCGTGGTGTCTTTTATGTGTTGTACGATGATGAGAGAAGGCAGAGGATGATACCCTGTGCCAGCACGAAGGCCGCACCCCTCAAATAGTACCGAGGGAGTCACCGAGCTTTAAATCCCTCATTCACCCTATCCTTTGTTATGCCCATCCGGCTTGGATCTCCGCCCCCCCTACCTTTTACAAATCCCTCCAAATCCTTGAACGCCATGCTCTCCGCCTCGCCTATCGCATCCGTCTCCCCTCCCCCACGCGGCTCCTCTACGATCTCATCCCCTTCCCCCACCTTCTCCTTTTCCTTGAAAGGATACGGATCCTGTACACCTCCCGTAAACTCGATCCTCCTCACCCGCTCGTCTCCCCGATCCTCTCCCATCCCCGCCCGCTGCCGCGCCTGTATTCCCACGTCCCACCCGGTCTCCATCTCTCCACCCTCCTTACCCTCTCCCGAGGTGGCTTCCGCCAGCTCCCCCTCCCTGATGATGTCTGCCTCCCTTCCATTTACCCCTCCTATCAACTTTGATCCTCCCCCCCACTTCCTGTTTCCTTTCCTTTAGGCACCCTCCCTCCCTTCTCTTTCCTTTTTCCCCTGTCCCCCTTCCTCCGCCCCTCTTCCCCCGGGCTTCCCCTCCCCCTTCCTCCCTCCCCCACTCTCCCCTGCCCATGGCATCTCTGCTCTCCCCTCTCCCTCTACCACTCCCCTTCCTCCTCCTCCTCTCTTGGCAGGTCCCCGGACTCGCACACGCTCAGTGAACATTCGCGCGCCGGAGATCATCGCCATCAGTGTCTCGTGTGTGTGCTTTCGTCTGTGTTTAGTGTTCTTTCGTCGTCACGCCTCCACTGTTCACGTGTGCCGTCGCAGTCGTCCGTGTTATGTTTGCCGTGTCAACAAGTGTTAGTGTTTTTTTCGTCCAGCGTGAACGGCTTCATGTTTCTTGTTTTTGTATCTACATTTTTGCCTGCCGTTTTTATTGTATTGTTTGTGTCACCTATCTGTCTTCTTATTGTACCACTTAAGGCTGAAGAGCGGCGTAATATGCTGCTGACAGCCCGCCTTGTATGAGGTGCTTAAAATTACAATAAAGAAAAAAAAGAAAAAAAAACCTCACCGAGCTTAACGCCCCCCATCGGCGGCCGGATGATCATCAACAGCATCGCATGCCCTCAGTTCATGAGACATTGTGGAGGGGAATTTTATCCAGGACAAAGCCTAGTGATCAGGAACTTTATGCCACCACCTGCCCTGTCCTCTCTACTGTGAAAACAAAGCGCGAATTGTGAGCAGAGCACGGTTTAGGCACACGGTTACCTATTCAGGTACTAGACAAGCGCTCCGGTGCTTAACTGCAGTGATTGGGAACATTAGACACAAAATATGGCAAGATAAACAGAGTTGCACGTTTCAAATATCCAGATGAAAAAAAAGTGAAGAGAGTATGCGAGAAAACACAGGACACATATAATAAAAAATGTATGTCCACTCACCCAGAAAACACAATACAACACAGTAATCACGCCTGAAATACTGTTTGCAAGTGAGACACTAGCACTCCGTTCGAAAAGCGACATGGAAAGTGTACTAAAGGAAGAACGCAAAATGATGAGACAGATTCTCGGCCCTAAACTGGTTCAAGAGGATCAGATTACACTGTCGGACAACCTAGCAACAGACGTCAAAAAAAGGTTGAAGTTCTGCACGCACATCGGAAGGCTACCACCAAGACTCCCCGACAGAATTCTGACGTACATACAGGGAAGCAAGTCAACGGCACCACGGATCACACAAATCCATCTAATGGAAACTGACGAGAGAAACATATGCAAGGACAAGATACATAAGTGAAATTTGAAAACAGAGAACGAAGTCGCAAAGAAACCAGGGGGAAAGTTGACTGAAGACAAAAAGAGACTCCATGGAGAAAAAAAGAGTGACTTGTGGAAGAACTGAAAGAATGCTCAAGTGAGGCAGAATGCGTTGCTTGGTCGTGCAAGGTCTCGACGCAAATAATACATATTCTTGTTCATCTTCGCGTTGTGGAAAACATTTCTGCTGCTGAATAAATCCTCATAGTTCGTTAGGAATGCATTTTAGAGCCCATATCTACTCCATATTTTATGTCTTGTTCTGGTCCATACTACCGCCTCTGAAAAAATTTCGAATACTTTTTAGCTTCCTATGAATCTTGTAACGGTGTTGCAGGGTAGCTTGTGCTGAAAAATAATTGTTGAGAAAAAAATTAGATACGTTGCGCCGTGTCAGATTGAAGAAAGCCAACCAAGTCGTTGTGCATGCAAATTCAAGCAACCTGCCATGTACAACGTTCTTAGTTAGGTTTCCTCAAACTGAAAAAGAGCGATACAGAAATTGGACACTGGATAATAGTAAGGATCCAGCTCGCTACCGACCAATGGTTTCCCGTGCTTTTTGTTCGGTTTCAGCTAATAAACTGTAAGTCCGCTTTCCCTAGTTGGATAACTGGGTAGGTTAGGGACACGCAAGTCGCCGAAGTGATGTTCAGTTGGAAGACTTGCACAAGGCCCCTGAGCCACACGAATTATTATTATTATTGTACCTAAGCAAACAAAGAACATGTTTGGCAACAGCGCCTCTGGCAGATTGCTTGGATTTGTGTGCCCAACGACCTCAATGGCTAACTTCAATGCTATTTAAATCGGATGCGGCGTAAAGTATCGAATTTATTTCTTAAATATTATTTCTCAGCACAGCCTACCCCGCAACACTCTTACATCCCTTTCAGGACCACCCTCTATCTGTAATATGCAAGACGATGTATCCCACTCCCCTCTAGGTCTATTGTTGGCAGTTGTCTTGGATTTACTTAAATACGTATTTAGAGCCGGCCATTACATACATAGTACAGTAATTACTTCTTTGTATTTACTTCAGTCCGTAGCTAATGCACACGTATAAAATCGCCGGCCATAGTGGCCGAGCGGTTCTAGGCGCTACAGTCTGGAACCGCGCGACCGCTACGGTCGCAGGTTCGAATCCTGCCTCGGGCATGGATGTGTGTGATGTCCTTAGGTTAGTTGGGTTTACAGGGTGTTTCAAAAATGACCGGTATATTTGAAACGGCAATAAAAACTAAACGAGCAGCGATAGAAATACACCGTTTGTTGCAATATGCTTGGGACAACAGTACATTTTCAGGCGGACAAACTTTCGAAATTACAGTAGTTACAATTTTCAACAACAGATGGCGCTACAAGTGATGTGAAAGATATAGAAGACAACGCAGTCTGTGGGTGCGCCATTCTGTACGTCGTCTTTCCGCTGTAAGCGTGTGCTGTTCACAACGTGCAAGTGTGCTGTGGACAACATGGTTTATTCCTTAGAACAGAGGATTTTTCTGGTGTTGGAATTCCACCGCCTAAAACACAGTGTTGTTGCAACAAGATGAAGTTTTCAACGGAGGTTTAATGTAACCAAATGACCAAAAAGCGATACAATAAAGGATCTGTTTGAAAAATTTCAACGGACTGGGAACGTGACGGATGAACGTGCTGGAAAGGTAGGGCGACCGCATACGGCAACCACAGAGGGCAACGCGCAGCTAGTGCAGCAGGTGATCCAACAGCGGCCTCGGGTTTCCGTTCGCCGTGTTGCAGCTGCAGTCCAAATGACGCCAACGTCCACGTATCGTCTCATGCGCCAGAGTTTACACCTCTATCCATACAAAATTCAAACGCGGCTACCCCTCAGCGCCGCTACCATTGCTCCATGAGAGACATTCGCTAACGATATAGTGCACAGGATTGATGATGGCGATATGCATGTGGGCAGCATTTGGTTTACTGACGAAGCTTATTTTTACCTGGACGGCTTCGTCAATAAACAGAACTGGCGCATATGGGGAACCGAAAAGCCCCATGTTGCAGTCCCATCGTCCCTGCATCCTCAAAAAGTACTGGTCTGGGCCGCCATTTCTTCCAAAGGAATCATTGGCCCATTTTTCAGATCCGAAACGATTACTGCATCTCGCTATCTGAACATTCTTCGTGAATTTGTGGCGGTACAAACTGCCTTAGACGACACTGCGAACACCTCGTGGTTTATGCAAGATGGTGCCCGGCCACTTCGCACGGCCGACGTCTTTAATTTCCTGAATGAATATTTCGATGATCGTGTGATTGCTTTGGGCTATCCGAAACATACAGGAGGCGGCGTGGATTGGCCTCCCTATTCGCCAGACATGAACCCCTGTGACTTCTTTCTGTGGGGACACGTGAAAGACCAGGTGTACCGCCAGAATCCAGAAACAATTGAACAGCTGAAGCAGTACATCTCATCTGCATGTGAAGCCATTCCGCCAGACACGTTGTCAAAGGTTTCGGGTAATTTCATTCAGAGACTACGCCATATTATTGCTACGCATGGTGGATATGTGGAAAATATCGTACTATAGAGTTTCCCAGACCGCAGCGCCATCTGTTGTTGACAATTGTAACTACTGTAATTTCGAAAGTTTGTCTGCCTGAAAATGTACTGTTGTCCCAAGCATATTGCAACAAACGGTGCATTTCTATCGCTGCTCGGTTAGTTTGTATTGCCGTTTCAAATACACCGGTCATTTTTGAAACACCCTGTAAGTAGTTCTATGTTCTAGGAGACTGATGACCTCAGCATTTAAGTCCCATAGTACTAACAGCCATTTGAGCCACATATAAAACCGCTCTTGATCTGGATAACCAGTTCCAATCCTGGCTGTGAAAGAAATTATTTTGACTGACAAGAGGGGAAGTCGTGGCCAGTGGCCTGCATTAAACTTCAAATCCCTCCGTACTGTCTCATAAAGTGAGGACAGGTGACGCTGTTGATGGTGATCCGTCCGCTAGACGGGGTCGTGAAGCCCATCTGTCCCATTGGTGCTGTTCGCAAAGAGTAGGCAATGCGCCAGTACTGAGTTTCACCCTCTCCCTTCGTTCATCGTGATATGGCACAATCGTGACACTGCACTACGCAACACTTTTCAGTCTCTTACATTCAACAGGTACGCTTAAGACAAAACTCTTACACAATGCGAAGAAAGGCTCCACCTGAAGACGGACACAAACCCAATACCGGTCCGTGGTAAATAAAGTCAGCTTCTATTGTGACTGGTAGCGGCTATTATTCTGCACGCAGACGCTGTGATCTTCATGTAGCTGGCGTATTGTCATTCTTTGACACACTTGGTACAACTAATCGCATTGGAACAACCTGCAAATTGTTAAAAGTCAAAGACTTTTTTTCATTCCAACTCACCTCCGTGTGCCATATTGCGACAAGTGTCTAATAGAGCGTCCAGCGTACACGCGAGAGCCGCCGTTCATTACACCACTAAGAAAAGGCACAAGGTACCATACTATGGATCTTTCCAGATATTTTGAAATTGCCTGCGTTACGCGTAGAGCCTCCATAAGTGGTAGAATAAGCACATATCTCGTGTAGTGCTCTTTCCTTTCACACCTTACGTCCTCTTGTTACATACGAATGTCATGTGTGGAAGTTAACACCCCAGTTTAACATTCGAATGGCTGTGGATTCGAATGCTCGTCCAGTCATTTTGTTTTAGGTTCACCTTCATGCACATGTTTCCGTAAAGAGTGTTTAAGATCACTGTTTAAATCATAATCAAGTAATGTGTGATGACTAAATACAAAGAAATTAAATGTGGCTAAGCAGCATTTTACGACACATGTCGCTTGGTCACTTCTAAATGTTCATTTGTGCCTATTTAATCATTATTACATTATTTGCTTTTGATTTAAACAGTCATCTCCAATACTGAGTATGAAAACATATACATGAGTGTAAAACACCTGAAGATGGGCACAACCTCGAAACAGGTTGTGTGTTAAATAAAGTCACCTTTTGGTGTGACTTGTAACGGTTATTATTCTACACCCTACAAAGGAGCAGTCACGGAGTTCAGTTCATCCAGTAAGGATAAAATTCATAGAACGTTTATTCATATGAGACCATATGACAAACCGGCTGTGACAAACTGGCTGACATGAATGGATCAGGCCAATGACAGATTATTTGCAATTATATATATATATATATATATATATATATATATATATATATATTGAGTAGATCCTCAACAATGTAGGACATGTCACCAAGTAAAACAATTTGATATTACATATTTAGAAAATACAGAGAGATTCCAATATTCCTTCCACAGATTCTAAGTCAAATGGTCCTGATGGGTGTCGAATAAGACAAGAAATCTTTAAAAATCTTTAGTTGAGAGGTAATGTCGAAGCCTGTCACAAACATGTAAATGCATTTGCGTTGAGGTGTGTAAGATGTTTTTTGTGATATTGTAGCCACACATCATCCAAGGGAAAACCGTTTACAACACTTACTTACATTGATAACATTATTTTTCAGTCATGCAGATATCATTTTTTAACACTTCTGTTATTTAATATTATTAATAATATTTACATTAGTTGGTTCTATTGAGAAATTAGCGAATGGAGTAGAAATACTTGGCCACTGATAAATTCTTTACACTAGTCTTAAAAAATAAGCTTTATTAGTACTTAAATTTTATATGGCTGCTGGCAAGTCATTGAAAAAATGTGTGTTGACCATTATGGATTAAAGTACATGAATTTAAATTTTTATTTTAATTATTCTTATTTATAGTACCGATTTGAAAAAGGAATATATTATTCTTAATATCTGTAGCCAAGTATCCTCAATTGCTGCTTCAATTATGCCTTATTATATAAATAAAAAGATCCATCTTTTGTTGGTGAATGTTTTGTGTTATATATGTTTTGCCTATTCATGCTAGGCATCATCAGTCGACTATAACACAAAGAAATCTATCAATTGGAAATCGATACTAGGATGTATATGCATCTAACACAAACAGGACAACATATTACATATAAACTAAAAGAGAGAAAAATGAACGAAAATGTAAAAACACAACCATTATCTGCAAATAGATAATTTAAAGAGGCTGACAAGTCATTACACTCTCGTTTAAAAATATATTCAATTAAACAATTTTCTTTGTATCATAATGCCTAGCATAAATAGGGGAATATAATTGGTAGGCACAAATAAAACATTCTGTTGCAAAAGACGTATTTTTTTCTTATCTATATGATTTAGCATAATTTGTTATTTACGACAAACGTCATTAAGGAAAGAGTATTTTGGGAAGCATTAGTTCCTGTCAATAGTTCCTTCAACAGGTCTCTGCATGCTTGAGTTCACACGGCAAATTATTTGTGTTACACGGTTTAGTTCTTGGAGAGGTTTAATTTGTTTTAATTAGTTGCGTTACTCCAAAAAATGATCTCATATGACGTTATAAAGTGATAGTAGGTGAAGTATACTAACTTTTTTTATTTTTATATCATTCTGTCTGACAACATCCACTCTGCAAATAAAAATGGATAGAAGTGGGAAATCGATGGAAGGGAGGAAGTTTATCATTTAGTGCTTCATTGTTTAGGACAAAGTTCTGTACAGAGGGGCAAGGAAATCAGCCACGCTTTTGTTCAAAAATAACTGTTGTGGCAGTCACTGAATTAATATCAGGAAAACAATGTGGATGGATAGACATGGATTTAGTAATTCTTCTTTCGAATGCGATTCCAGTTCGTTAACTACTGAGCCACACCACTTGATAGAATCTGTCGAGATGCATTAGAGCGTAGCGCAGATTTTCTGTGATTGGTCTTGATCCAAATGGTGAATCCATTAAAAATATCGATCAAGTCTCAATTATACATGAAGTAGCAAGGCTTGGCACTGTCCTTTTCAAATTAGTGTTGGTTCACTTCGAAAATCAAATGAGTTAACAGAATGGTTTGATGAGATGAAAGTGAATCGGACCAGACGATAGGTTAGCCATAACAATGTGACTTGGTTATGTGGCAAAATTTAAAAGGAAATCTCACTGTACCATATTTTATAGGAGGAAGTACAGAAATGTGCGTCAAAATACATGGTGTCCCACTTAAACCTCCATGATTTCAAAGACCCAGGAAGAAAATGCCATAGTAGATACAACAATGACAAATGCATCACATTGTAGAGCATATCAAGGAATTTATTAATCTGTACCATTTGTAGCACGAAGAATATCGAGTCTATATTCAGTTTCTTGCCAAGTTCTTTGTAACATTTCCTCTATTGTTGTTGCAATCCCATTAGTGATACGATGTCGCAACTTAGGAATATCGTCCACTTTGGTCGCATACATGCGGCCCTTCATGAATCCCCACATGAAGAAATCAAGCGGTGTAATGCCGGGTGGACGAGGTGGCCAGGCAACAGGTCCTCCGCGTCCGATCCAATAATTTGGAAATTTCCTATCCAGGAACTTGCGAACAGCTGTTGACCAATGAAGCGGAGCTCAATCTTGTTGAAAAATGATGTTGGGTTGCAAGTCTTGTATCTGTGGGTACATAAACTGCTCCAACATGTCCAGATAAACTGACCAATTCTGTGTTTGTTCTGCAAAGAAGAACGGTCCAACAATCCTCCCGTGCATTAGCCCAGTCCAGACATTTAGTTGAGGGCTACCATGAGCATGTTCAATGACAACGTGCCGATTTTGCGAGCCCCAAATCCGAACATTATGCCTATTAACCCTTCCTGATAGATGAAAGGTTGCCTCATCCGAGAATGAACATCTTCCCAGGAAGCTGGCATCCATATCAATACGCTGCAGCATATCCGTAGCAAATTGTTGTCGGCGTGGTTTGTCGTTCGGTGTCAGATGTTGCAGAATTTGAACTTTGTAAGCACACATACGAAGACGCTGGTGAACTACGCAATGCAATGTTGATCGAGGTACATGAAGTTGCCTAGATGCTTGACGAATTGACTTACGAGGACTTCTGAAAAACATTTGTCTGATGTCCTCCACTATCTCTTCTGAAGCTCCGTAACGTGCACCACCAGAATATTTCAGAACCCTTCCTGTTGCCAGAAACTTCCTGTTTGGCAGAAACTTCCTATACCATTCCTTAATTATTTTCACATCAGGTGGATCACATTCATACACACGACAATTTCTTTCACAGTAATCTGCGATTTTGTTTCTGTAAACCACCCTACTGCTTGCGCACGCTGATGTGGAGTCGCCATTTTCACTTCATGCGACCATGCTGCCCTCTGGCGACGACACTTGGCACTTCTGATGCGGGAATGTAAATTCTTTGAGACGTTCTACAACGTGGTGCATTTTACATTGTCGTATCTACTTTGGTTTTTCTCTCCTGGGTCCTTGAACTCAGGGAGGTTTGAGTATGTAAACAGTAGCACCAGACGGCCAAGGCCGCGCGGGATTACCCGAGCAGTCTCAGACGCTGCAGTCATGGACTGTGCGGCTGGTCCTCCCTCGGGCATGGGTGTGTGTGTTTGTCCTTAGGATAATTTAGGTTAAGTAGTGTGTAAGCTTAGGGACTGATGACCTTAGCAGTTAAGTCCCATAAGATTTCACACACATTTGAATTTTTTTTTTTTTTTTTTTTTTTGGTGGGCTAATGTGGCTGCCATAGCAGGCTGAATGCTACGGTGACACAGTAGTTTGAAAAAATGCGGCGGTTTTATTGAAAATCATCCATTAAAGGAATTTACAGCTGCAGAGATGTGTCCTATTTCATACCATCAGTAGACATATTTATTTAAGTAGTAGCACACTGAGGAATGTGTAGTGTAGAAAATTTTATTAGTAATTGTGACCTTTTGAGGTGAAATCAAATAGCATTAAACACTTACACTGATACAAGTCAATAAACAGCGACTCACAAAATTACTAAATTAAACCAAAAGAAACTGAAGAAATTTCCGTGTTTCTTGCATTTTCATACTGATATTATGAATGAACACAATCTATAAATACATAATGAATAGAATAAATAATAATAGGTACCACCAGAGTACATAATATTCAGTTCTATAAACACTTTTACTGTTATCAATTTTCTGATCCGACATTTTGAAGAATTTTTGTTTAAAATACACTAGTGTCCAAAATTCAAGCAACGAACGGAAATTTTTGAAGGTTGCATTTATTTCGCCACAAAACAGTATAAACAGGTGGTAGGAAAGTATAAACAATGTAAAGAAAACAGAATGTAAACAACTGCAACATGCAGAACAGTAGACGAAAATGTTCTTCGTTTTATTCCAGCTTAACAGATTTGCACACACATCCCGACAACTGGTTAGTGTGCTCATTATGGGTTGTGACCAGCTCTGGCAGCAATAGAGGAATGACAACAAAAGAGCATCTTTTGAATAACGTCATCAGTGTCATATTGACGCAATGGCGCCCATCCTTCCTGCGAAGCTGCTCGCACATCTTAAGAGAGTGGTTGGTGCATGATAGCGTTGTGCAACCTGTCTCCCTAGTCAAGTGCGTCGCAAACATGCTCAATGGGATTCAACTCAGTAGAGCGAGCAGGCCACGCCACGCGTGCAGTATCCTCCGTTTCCAAGAAAACATCAACCACTCGTGTTCTATGAGATTGAGCATTATCGCCCATCAATACGAAGTCTGGGCGCATAAGCACCTCGCAACAACCGTACATGATGTCCCAAGACCTCGTCAGGTACCTGACAGCAGTAAAACGTTTCCGATTCACCCGTACAATCTCATGAAGAGGTGTTAGAGTGGTCAAAATAATCCCTGCCCACACCATTAGCGATCCTTCTCGATGTCGATCTCTTTCCACAATGTCCGGATCTCGAAATCGTGTTCCATATTCCCTTCAGATGCGAATCCGTCGGGAATAACTCTACAGAGCAAATGGGGATTCATCTGTAAAAAGAACATTGACCCACTGTTCGACTGTCCAGGTGGCATGTTGACAACTTCACTCAAGACGTTCCCTCTGTGAAGACTCGTAAGAGGCACACATACAGCAGGTCTCCGACAATAAACGCCACTCTGTCGAACCCTTCTCTACACCGCTTGCCTCGATACAACACGTCCGGTGGATACAGCGAGGTCCCATGCCAGTTGCTACGCAGTACTTAGGCGGTACCGTCGTGCGTTTACAGCCAAATAACGGTCCTCTGGCCGGCCGGAATAGCCGAGCGGTTCTAGGCGCTACAGTGTGGAAACGCGCAACCGGTACGGTCGCAGGTTCGAATCCTGCCTCGAGCATGGGTATGTTTAATGTCCTTAGGTAAGCTAGGTTTAACTACACTACTGGCCATTAAAATTGCTACACCAAGAAGAAATGCAGATGATAAACGGGTATTCATTGGACAAATATATTATACTGGAAATGACGTGATTACATTTTCACGCAATTTGGGTGCATAGATCCTGAGTAATCAGTACCCAGAACAACCGCCTCTGGCCGTAATAACGGCCTTGATACGCCTGGGCATTGAGCCAAACAGAGCTTGGATGCCATGTACATGTACAGCTGCCCATGCAGCTTCAACACGGTGCTACAGTTCCCTAAGAGTAGTGACTGGCGTATTGTGACGAGCCAGTTGCTCGGCCACAATTGACCAGACGTTTTCAGTTGGTGAGAGATCTGGAGAATGTGCCGGCCACGGCAGCAGTCGAACATTTTCTGTATCCAGAAAGGCCCGCACAGGACCTGCAACATCCGGTCGTGCATTATCCTGCTGAAATGTAACGTCCACTGTTCAAAGTGCCGTCAATGCGAACAAGAGGTGACCGAGACGTGGAACCAATGGCACCCCATACCATCACGCCGGGTGATACGCCAGTATGGCGATGACGAATTCACGCTTCCAATGTGCGTTCACCGCGATGTCGCCAAACACGGATGCGACCATCATGATGCTGTAAACAGAACCTGGATTCATCCGAAAACATGACGTTTTGCCATTCGTGCACCCAGGTTCGTCATTGAGTACACCATCGCAGCAGTCTGTAACGCAGCGTCAAGGCTAACCGCAGCCACGGTCTCCGAGCTGGTAGTCCATGCTGCTGCAAACGTCGTCGAACTGTTCGTGCAGATGGTTGTTGTCTTGCAAACGTCCCCATCTGTTGACTCAAGGATAGAGACGTGGCTGCACGATCCGGTACAGCCATGCGGATGACTGTTGTCTCAACTGCTAGTGATACGAGGCCGTTGGGATCCAGCACGGCGTTCCGTATTACCCTCGTGAACCCACCGATTCCATATTCTGCTAAAAGTCATTGGATCTCGACCAACGCGATCAGCAATGTCGCGATACGATAAACCGCAATAGCGATAGGCTACAATCCGACCTTTATCAAAGTCGGAAACGTGATGGTACGCATTTCTCCTCCTTACACGAGGCACCACAAAAACGTTTCACTAGGCAACGCCGGTCAACTGCTGTTAGTGTATGAGAAATCGGTTGGAAACTTTCCTCATGTCAGCACGTTGTAGGTGTCGCCACCGGCGCCAACCTTGTGTGAATGCTCTGAAAAGCTAATCATTTGCATATCACAGCATCTTCTTCCTGTCGCTTAAATTTCGCGTCTGTAGCACGTCGTCTTCGTGGTGTAGCAATTTTAATGGCCAGTAGTGTATTTCTAAGTTCTAAAGGACTGATGACCTCAGAAGTTAAGTCCTATAGTGCTCAGAGCCATTTGAACCAACGGTCCTCTGTGATATCACGCATGGTTGGACCTGCCCTAGTCTCGATGATACAGTATCGGTCTCTCTAAACTGTCGCCACATCCGAGAAACAACAGAACGATTCACGTTAAGCGATCGGGTCACATGAGTTTGCGACTGTCCTACTTCCATTCTTCCTACGGCTCTCCGTCGCAGAGTGTCTGTTAGGTGTCTTCTCTGTGCCATACTGCACCGTCTGTGACAGTGTACACAGCGATTGTGGAAATGAGACTACCAGACAAACACTACTCCGCTTGATAGCTGCCCTGACATCATCTTTGACGTGGTTTTCGGTTGACCGAAATTCAATCTTCCGTGCAGAACACGATCTTATGGACATTTGTTGACAGGACGGGGAAACAGCGGTTTGTTGCTTTAATTTTGGACACCAGTGCATAAATCGTCTGCGGGTTTCCACGTCTCTTGTCACTTGTAAGTTAAATCTGGAGCATCCCTAACAAAAGCCCAGTTGAAGTCTGTCAAAAAAGCAGAAGACCACTTCCCTCCACACTTTGAAACGTCCCCTTAGAACAAATTATACACGACTGTGCTTAACCTGACACACAATATTATTTAGCGCAACGCAATCTGACTATCAAAGATCCCTGCAAAAGAATGGCCCTGAGTAACATTAAACTATACCTTTCAGAAATCACTTACCTCACAAAAATCTTCATTACTCGAACTACTGCAATACAGCGAGTGCCACTACTGCCAGCTAAATAAAAGATTCAAACTACTGAAGGCACTAACTACTGATAGGGATAGTTAGCAAATGAAAGATTTTAATAGAGAACAAACACTGTATTTACCTTAATATCATCATATATATAGCATTTCATGACAAATTACAAAACTCCGCCATCTCTCTCCCCACATCCACCACTGCTGGCGGCTCACCTCCAACTGTGCAACGCTACGCGCTGTTCACATCCAGCTGCCGCTGCCTAACACTACAATGGATCAGAAGATTCCAGGTTCGAATCCTGGCAGGGTCGCCATATGAAACGTCCCCTTAGAACAAATTATACACGACTGTGCTTAACCTGACACACAATATTATTTAGCGCAACGCAATCTGACTATCAAAGATCCCTGCAAAAGAATGGCCCTGAGTAACATTAAACTATACCTATCAGAAATCACTTACCTCACAAAAATCTTCATTACTCGAACTACTGCAATACTGCGAGTGCCACTACTGCCAGCTAAATAAAAGATTCAAACTACTGAAGGCACTAACTACTGATAGGGATAGTTAGCAAATGAAAGATTTTAATAGAGAACAAACACGGTATTTACCTTAATATGTCCGCCCCAGTAGCTGAGTGGTCAGCGTGACGGATTGCCGTCCTCCGGGCCCGGGTTCGATTCCCGGCTGGGTCGGAGATTTTCTCCGCTCAGGGACTGGGTGTTGTGTTGTGTTCATCATCATTTCATCCCCATCCGGCGTGCAGGTCGCCCAATGTGGCGCCGAATGTAATAAGACCTGCGCCAAGGCGGCCGGACCTGCCCCGCGAGGGGCCTCCCGGCCAATGACGCCAAACGCTCATTTCCATTCCATTTCCTTAATATCATCATATATATAGCAGTTCATGACAAATTACAAAACTCCGCCATCTCTCTCCCCACATCCACCACTGCTGGCGGCTCACCTCCAACTGTGCAACGCTACGCGCTGTTCACATCCAGCTGCCGCTGCCTAACACTACAATGGCAGACAACAATGCAAACTAGCCACAGGCTGCACACAGCACAGCCAGTGATTTTCATACAGAGCGCTACGTAACGTTGCCAATAAGAAAACATAAACAGCCTACTTACATAAAGAAAACATAAACAGCCTACTTACAACTTCTTCTCCATATATTCTCGCCATGTTTGTCAGAAACGAATCCCGCATTTTCAGGGAGGAAGTCGATGTTGGTGTAAAGGAAGAGTATTTGAGAGACATGTTACAGCCAAGGCTTGCATGTCATGACAATACGTCACCCAAAGGCTTCTTATCGTTTTGTGGTCTCTTATTTCCTACGCAACTCGACAAACCTTTATAAACTGGGGCGCCCCCTGCCGCTTCTTTCTCTAAGCCGTTCATTTCTGGTACTCAGCCTGGGACCAGCTTGAAGGCTTAGAGAAAGAAGCACCGACACTTTTTGCAGGACCCGCCAATCATTTTGCAGAACAATGCTCGGGAGCACATGGGGTAAGTTGATTGCTTTTTCGATCGACGGGACGGAAATGCTGCACTACGTACCACACTCACCGGACTGAAGCCCTTGTCACTTCAGCTTGATTCCTAAATTCGAGGAAGCACATCATGGAATTCGAATCAAAAGGGTTACAGAGATTGGTCAGGCAATAGATAGCTCCACTCGAACTGTCGACATAGCTGATGCTGTTAAGAGTATCCTACGACTTACACAGCCCTGGTAACTGGTTATTAGACAATGTTAGTGAAGGCTTTGAAGAACAATACGAAACACGTATCTATTTTGTATAAATTGCAAATAAATAGCTGCTGTTATTAAAACTTCAACATTGTACCCAACATTTTGAAGAATTTCTATCCCGTAAGCCAAACAAACCCATGGCCTTCATATCGCCATTCTTTGTAATGCTTGATCTGCCATACTTATTTCAATTTATTCACATCACTTTGAATGGCATCTCTGTATACATTGTACTCGTGTTCTGTAACAAATCTGTACAACCCGAACTTAAAGGAAGCCTAAAATTTGTAAGTCTTTCTATTTGTATCAATATTTTGATTGTGAATCTATTAGTTTTCGAGATTATGACCGTACATTTTGTTTGTGTAGCAGAGGGGAAAAATGACAAAGAACTATATCGTTCTGCCCTGCTCCATTAGACAACCAGGCTGTTTTTCAAATACAGTCATTCTGTTTACAAATAGACATTTACAAATTAAAACAGTAACTAGCAGCTACATACAGTATTTTTATACTTTTCCGCAATATTTAAGAGGTAATGGTGAACAGATATACAGGGTATTCAAAAAAGTCATGGATTGAAAGTAAAATAAAATCTACCGTTACTGTAGCTAAAAAGGGTAAGATGAGGCGGCTCAAATCTTCTTCAACATGTAAAGTAGTTAACTAAGAACACTTGTATGCAGATAGGCTCCTCCTGTAACACACTAAGCTATCCTATCAAAAGTTGAAGCTTCTGTAAATTGACAGCAATTTAGCCACATCGCAGATATAATCCTCAGATATAATCTCTAAGTCCTTCCTGTTCAAAAGTGAGCGAGATATGCAGAGCTGGTAAGACAGCAAGGAGATTACTTCCGCACCAAATCTACTTCTCTTCGAAGAAGAGATGACGAACCGAGGAAACCCAACCGAGCTGCAGTGAAGTGATCTTTAGCCAAGGTTTTACCACAGGATGAAGAATCCTGGGAAGGAAAGAAGGAAGCCAGAGTAGAGTTTAACATCCCGTCGACAGCGCGGTCATTACAAAGGAGGCACAACCTCGGATTACGAAAGTATGGAGAAGGAAATCGGCCGTGCCCTTTTCAAAGGAACCATCCCGGTATTGGTCTGGAGCGATTTGGGGAAATCACAGAAAACCTAAATCTGGATGGCCGGACGGGTAGTTGAACCGTCGTCGTCCCGAATTGAAGTCCAATGTGCTGACGTCCGCGCCACCACGTTCGGTGGACAATAAGAAACAGACATAAATATTTCTACTGATGACGAATAGGATGCGGATTGTTTTTACTACACCGATGTATTCAGCAGATCAAAAGGAATGGAAATGTAATTGAAACTGGTGAGCTGTTCAGAATAGAGCCATGTAGGAATGGAGTGTAGTTTCTAGAGAAACATAAAATGGGAACTATGTCACGGATGAAATTTTAAATTTGAATTGTCAGTTTTTAATTTCCGATAGATATCGTCAAACAATTAAATTTTTACGTTTTTAGTATCACAGTACTAACATTTGATTCAGATATTGTTTGTTAATCCTATGTGCCAATGATTTCTTCTTTTTCTTCGGTCTTTGTCCCACATCGGCGCAGCGTCGACATAGTTATTTACGGATGGGGCATAGTTAGTTTCGAGGAGTGGCCGGATGCCCTTTGTAGTGGGACGCGAAACTGAAGCGTCACCCATCCACCAGTGTCAGCCCAGTTTACAGGTGAATATAAGTTTAATTTAGTTTTGTTTATGTATTTTTTGTAATATTTTGTAATAGCTGTGAATTATCTAAAAGTTTTGTATTTTTTTTATGTTTCATGTACGGAGAGGGCGGCGCAACGAACGGAGACAGCATCTTCGCTGCCGCAACCAGAGAGAAAATTGCTGGCCACTATACGTCGCGGGTCGACAGCCAAAGAGCAACAGAAGATCCTGGAACCGAGTCGTTGCGTCGTGCTTCTAAAAATTGAAAATGGATTTTTTTAAATGTTTTGTACAACAATGACGTCATAGAGAGCTTAATCTTATTGAAAATGTCAGTCCTAGTTTGTTAATGCTCAGGTTCACATCTGTATGTAGGAAGATAATAAAATATTGGATGCTACTAAAGTTGAAACACGTGTTCTGAGGATTTAATTATGAAGAATTATGTGAACTGATTAATAATATATTTGACAAGATTATTGGATTTTGACAGCGTTCATCGCAACTTTGAATCTCAAAAGTTTATTCAATGTGTGATTCTAATATCGAATAAATCAAGATAACGTGCGTCAATATAATTTCTGAGGAGAAACAAACGAAATCTAAATTGAAAAGGTTTACGCAAACTAATTGGCCCGAGTGATGTAATTCTTTGCATACGACTCAACTGATGTTTTACAGTTGCGTTCAAGAACCATTCTGTGACAATTTAAAAAGAATATAAATCATTTTGAAGTGGGTTGTAACTGACGTAGGTGACGAAGTCTGCACATGGTCATATATACACTCCTGGAAATGGAAAAAAGAACACATTGACACCGGTGTGTCAGACCCACCATACTTGCTCCGGACACTGCGAGAGGGCTGTACAAGCAATGATCACACGCACGGCACAGCGGACACACCAGGAACCGCGGTGTTGGCCGTCGAATGGCGCTAGCTGCGCAGCATTTGTGCACCGCCGCCGTCAGTGTCAGCCAGTTTGCCGTGGCATACGGAGCTCCATCGCAGTCTTGAACACTGGTAGCATGCCGCGACAGCGTGGACGTGAACCGTATGTGCAGTTGACGGACTTTGAGCGAGGGCGTATAGTGGGCATGCGGGAGGCCGGGTGGACGTACCGCCGAATTGCTCAACACGTGGGGCGTGAGATCTCCACAGTACATCGATGTTGTCGCCAGTGGTCGGCGGAAGGTGCACGTGCCCGTCGACCTGGGACCGGACCGCAGCGACGCACGGATGCACGCCAAGACCGTAGGATCCTACGCAGTGCCGTAGGGGACCGCACCGCCACTTCCCAGCAAATTAGGGACACTGTTGCTCCTGGGGTATCGGCGAGGACCATTCGCAACCGTCTCCATGAAGCTGGGCTACGGTCCCGCACACCGTTAGGCCGTCTTCCGCTCACGCCCCAACATCGTGCAGCCCGCCTCCAGTGGTGTCGCGACAGGCGTGAATGGAGGGACGAATTGAGACGTGTCGTCTTCAGCGATGAGAGTCGCTTCTGCCTTGGTGCCAATGATGGTCGTATGCGTGTTTGGCGCCGTGCAGGTGAGCGCCACAATCAGGACTGCATACGACCGAGGCACACAGGGCCAACACCCAGCATCATGGTGTGGGGAGCGATCTCCTACACTGGCCGTACACCACTGGTGATCGTCGAGGGGACACTGAATAGCGCACGGTACATCCAAACCGTCATCGAACCCATCGTTCTACCATTCCTAGACCGGCAAGGGAACTTGCTGTTCCAACAGGACAATGCACGTCCGCATGTATCCCGTGCCACCCAACGTGCTCTAGAAGGTGTAAGTCAACTACCCTGGCCAGCAAGATCTCCGGATCTGTCCCCCATTGAGCATGTTTGGGACTGGATGAAGCGTCGTCTCACGCGGTCTGCGCGTCCAGCACGAACGCTGGTCCAACTGAGGCGCCAGGTGGAAATGGCATGGCAAGCCGTTCCACAGGACTACATCCAGCATCTCTACGATCGTCTCCATGGGAGAATAGCAGCCTGCATTGCTGCTTAAGGTGGATACACACTGTACTAGTGCCGACATTGTGCATGCTCTGTTGCCTGTGTCTATGTGCCAGTGGTTCTGTCAGTGTGATCATGTGATGTATCTGACCCCAGGAATGTGTCAATAAAGTTTCCCCTTTCTGGGACAATGAATTCAAGGTGTTCTTATTTCAATTTCCAGGAGTGTAAAAGGAAAATCATTTATAAAAAACTTACGTCGTTACACTACACCTTCTGTTGGAGAAACATTGGTGTAATGTAAAAGCGTAGGTACACAGTTTTAACTGGCGTTGAGTCACATCTACATCTGTCTACATCTACTTAGATACTCCACAAGCCACTGTACGGTGCGTGGCGGAGGGTACCCTGCACCACTAGTACTCACTTCCTTGCCTCTTCCACTCGCAAATAGAGTGGGGGGAAAATAACTATCTACATGCCTTTGTATAAGCCCCAATTTCTGGTATCTTATCTTCGTGGTTCTTATGCGCAAAATGGGTATGTTGGCGGCAGCAGAATCGTTTGGCAGTCAGCTTCAAACGCCGGATCTCTAAAAGTCGCCTTCCCTCCAGAGATTCTCATTTGAGATCGCGAAGCATCTCCGTAACACTTACGTGTTGTTGAAACCTATCGGTAACAAATCTGGCAGCCAGCCTCTGTACTGCTTCAGTCCCACCTGGAACAGATCCCAAACACTCGAGCAGTACTCAAGAATAGGTTGCACCATCGTTCTATGTGCGGTCTCCTTTACAGGTGAACCACTCTTTTCTAAAATTCTCCCAATAAATCGAAGTTGATCAATCGCCTTCCCTACCACAGTTGACACATGCTCGCTGCATCTCGTATCGCTTCGCAACGTTGCGGCCAGATATTTACATGACTTGACTGTGTCAGGCAGGACACTACTGCATCCAAACACTACAAGTTTGTTCCTCCTACTCATATGCATTAACTTGCATTTTTCCAGCTGTGACATACAAATGAAATTTCAGTATGTCGTTTTGGATCTCCTCCTAACAATCGTCGCACTTCATATCTACACAGAGTGTTACTCTCAGCTATCTCTGTGACGTCGTCACGATATGCCGCGCGGGATTAACCGAGCGGTCGGGGACGCTGCAGCCATGGACTGTGCGGCTGGTCCCGGCGGAGGTGCGAGTCCTCCCTCGGGCATGGGTGTGTGTGTTTGTCCTTAGGATAATTTAGGTTAAGTAGTGTGTAAGCTTAGGGACTGATGACCTTAGCAGTTATGTCCCATAAGATTTCAAACACATTTGAACATTTTTTTTGAACGTCGTCACGATAAGCTTCTTTTAGTAAACGCTGGTAGTCACGAAAAGGAGGCCGTGGCGCGGTCATTCCGACACATGCGATCCTTCTACACGACGTACACTGCACCTCTGTCGACGAAGATACTGCTGATGGGGGTCCCGTATCAGCCTTCTTGCCTCTAGCAACTTCCTCGGCAGTCATTCAAAGGAAACTGTCTCGGGATAACAGTTCAAAGACATGAAAGTCATGAAGTTTGGAACCCCGGTACACTACTCACAGCCGGCCGCGGTGGCCGGGCGGTTCTAGGCGCTTCAGTCTGGAACCGCGCGACCGCTACGGTCGCTGGTTCGAATCTTGTCTCGGGCATGGATGTGTGTGATGTCCTTAGGTTAGTTAGGTTTAAGTAGTTCTAAGTCTAGGGGACTGATGTCCTCAGATGTTAAGTCCCATAGTGCTCAGAGCCATTTGAACACTACTCAAAGACTTCTACGATACTCGACTGGAAACCACAAAGTTCTGCAACGACCATACCAGCTGTCGCCAGTAGTAAACGAAACAGATCGCTGGGGAAGCTGTGAACCTCTACCCCAAAAAATGAACGCCGTCATTTGTTTGCTAAGCATCTTGAAAGAAATGTCATTATGACAGGAGTCTGATCTGCAGTCCTCGACAGTTAAAAGGTGATTATAACGCCTAACGAAAGGAAACAGCTGAACATCAAAAGGCAGTCGAGCGGCGAAAACGGCTCTTCTTTTAACATTACAAAGACATACTGATTTAACTGACGAAAGGGTAAAATATAAAAAATGAAGCGGGGAATAGGGAATGCAGACTTCTGAATATGAGCTGAACAGAAAGTGCAAAATGGAAAAGCAGAAATGGCTAGAGGAGAGATTTAAAACTGTAGACGCGTGCGTAATCATGGGAAAGATAGATGCCACTTGCACGAATTTTAAGGAAACTTTCGCAGAGAGCATAAGTAGTTGAATAAATATCAGTAGCTCACATGTTAAGTCAGTACTAAGTAAAGAAGAGACGGTAGAAAGATGAAAAAAGTATACAGAGCGTCCCAGGAGGAATGGTCAGTATCCAGGGATACGAGGGACGATCATCCAAAATAGGCTAGTGAACAAGGGCTCTAAAATGCTTGCCTTAGAGTTATGAGAACTTCATCTTCGATACTGTGAATCATATCTCTCCTACTGCAGGCTCTTCGATTTCCATATTTTGTGAGGTGGTAGTATGAACCAAAGCGATAAATAGCTATGATGAGATTTAAAATCCTGTACTGTTCATATACACTATGTGATCAAAAGTATCCGGACACCCCCAAAAACATACGTTTTTCATATTAGGTGCATTGTGCTGCCACCTACTGCCAGGTACTCCATATCAGCGACTCAGTAACCATTAGACATCGTGAGAGAGCAGAATGGGGCGCTCCGCGGAACTCACGGACTTTGAACGTGGTCAGGTGATTGGGTGTCACTTGTGTCACACGTCTACGCGAGATTTCTACACTCCTAAACATCCCTAGGTCCACTGTTTCCGATGGAAGTGGAAACGTGAAGTGACACGTACAGCACAAAAGCGTACAGGCCGAGTTCGTCTCTTGACTTGACAGAGACCGCCCACGGACGAAGAGGGTCGTAATGTGTGATAGGCAGACATCTGTCCAGACCATCAAACAGGAATTCCAAACTGTTTCAGGATCCACTGAAAGTACAACGATAGTTAGGCGGGAGGTGAGAAACTTTGGATTTTACCGTCGAGCGGCTGCTCATAAGGCACACATCATGCCGGTAAAAGCCAAACGACGCCCGGCTTGGTGTGAGGAGCGTAAACATTGGATGATTGAACAGTGTAAAAACGTTGTGTGGAGTGACGATTCACGGTACACAATGTGGCGACCCAGTGGCAGGGTGTGGGTATGGCGAATGCCCGGTGAACGTCATCTGCCAGCGTGTGTAGTGCCAACATAAAATTCGGAGGCGGTGTTGTTATGGTGTGGTCGTGTTTTTCATGAAGGGGGCTTGCACCCGTTGATGTTTTGCGTGACACTATCACAGCACAGTCATACACTGATTTTTTAAGCACCTTCTTGCTGCCCACTGTTGAAGAGCAGTTCGGGGATGGCGATAGCATCTTTCAACACGGTCGAGCATCTGTTCATAATACACGGCCTGTGGCGGAGTGGTTACACGACAATAACATCCCTGTAATGGACTGCCCTGCGCAGAGTCCCGACCTGAATCCTACAGAACACCTGTGGGATATTCTGGAACGCCGACTTCGTGCCAGGCCTCACCGACCGGCATCGATACCTCCTCTAAGTGCAGCACTCCGTGAAGAATGGGCTGCCATTTCCCAAGAAACCTTCCAGCACTTGACTGAACATATGCCTGCGAGAGTGGAAGCTGCCATCGAGGCAAAGGGTGGGCCAACACCATATTGAACTCCAGCGTTACCGATGGAGGGCGCCACGAACTTGTAAGTCATTTTCAGCCAGGTGTTCGGATTATTTTTATCACACAGCGTGTTATTGTAGAAATAACACGTAATAATGTGATGTGTAGCTTAGCGGAGGTTGAAATGAATGTATGCGTATATATTTCTGCATATTACTGGAACGCCTGAAGCACTTATCAACAAGACTTGATGTATATAATTCTTACTTTCATTGATTGGCGACTCCATGTTGACTTGTGCACTACGACCAGGTAACAGGTATACTTGAAAAAAGAGACAGCATTGGTCGTATGTGATTGCCGTAAGCTTAGTGACAACAGTGCATCCCAATTTGTTATACAATATAGCACTGAAGATGGTCACTCAGTGACAGAAAATCGATTTTGCAATAGAAAAAAATATACGAGTCTATGTGATTGCCGTAAGCTTAGTGACAACAGTGCATCCCAATTTGTTATACAATATAGCACTGAAGATGGTCACTCAGTGACAGAAAATCGATTTTGCAATAGAAAAAAATATACGACCAATGCTGTCTCTTTTTTCAAGTAATTCTTACTTTCGATATGGACAACTTTGCTGTGAGTACATCACTGCCCTGGCTCATTTATAGATTGCGTGGCAGTGGGAAGAAGCTACCAAATTGACGATTCCTTGATGCCTCAGGATGTTTCCTATCAAATGGCGGCTTTTTTTAGTCGAATTTTGGCTTAAATTTCTATTTTCAATTACCTTCTCATTAGTTACCCGATCTAATTGCCAAATCTTCAGCATTCTTCTGTAGCACCACATTTCAAAAGCTTCTATTCTCTTCGTGTCTGAAGTGCTTATCGTCTACGTTTCAATTCCGTACAAGGCTACACCCACACAAATACCTTCAGGAAAGACTTCCTACTAGGCACATCAAAAAAAGTTTTGCATCACCCAGGTTCCCAGAACTCTTGAAGACAGGCGTTGGCTGTGAATATTGTATCTCAGACACATTCCTTCTGACTGTTCAGAAATGTCACTAACCCCCCTCCCCCCCCCCCCCCAAAGATCTAAATAACCTTGCACGAGCAGCGCCTATTGGACCGAAGGGGTTCGACAGCCGATCAGTTCCAGTTATTCCACCAGGAACGAGGTACACGGCTCGTGTTGTCTGTAGTTAAACCATGCCTAGACGGTCAATACCGCAGTTCGATCGCGTCCACATTGTTACTTTCTGCGAGTAAGGGATCTCAACAAGGGAAGTGTCCAGGCGTCTTGGAGTGTACGAAAGCGATGTTGTTCGGACATGGAGGACATACAGAGAGACAGGAACAGTCGATGACATGCCTCGCTCAGGCTGCCCAAGGACTACTACTGTGGATGACCGCTACCTACGGATTATGGCTTGGAGGAACCCTGACAGCAACGACACCATGTTGAATAATGCTTTTCATGCAGCCACAGGACGTCGTGTCACGACTCAAATTGTGCACAATAGGCTGCATGGTGCTCAACTTCACTCCCGACGTCCATGGCGACGTCCATCTTTGCAACCGCGATACCATGCAGCGCGGTACAAATGGGCCCAACAACATACCGAATGGACCGCTCAGGGTGGGCATCACATTCTCTTCACCGATGACTGTAGCATATCCCTTCAACCAGACAATCGTCGGAGACATGTTTGGAGGCAATCCGGTCAGGCTGAACGCCTTAGACACACTGTCCAGCGAGTGCAGAACGATGGTGGTTCCCTGCTGTATTGGGGTGGCATTATGTTGGCCCGACGTACGCCGCTGGTGGTCATGGAAGGCGCCGTAATAGCTGTACGATACGTGAATGCCATCCTCCGACCGATAGTGCATTGATATCGGCAGCATATTGGCGAGGCATTCGTCTTCATGGACGACAATTCGCGCCCCCCATTGTGCACATCTTGTGAATGACTCCCTTCAGGGTAACGACATCGCTCGACTACAGTGGCCAGCATGTTCTCCAGACATCAGCCTTATCGAACATACCTGGGATTGACTGAAAAGGGCTGTTTACGGACGACGTGATCCACCAACCACTCTGAGTGACCTACGCCGCATCGCCGTTGAGGAGTGTGACAATCTGGACCAACAGTGCCTTGATGAACTTGTGGATAGTATGCCACGACGAATATAGGCATGTATCAGTGCAAGAGGACGTTCTACTGTGTATTAGAGGTATCGGCGTGTACAGCAATCTGGACCACCACTGCCGACCGCGGTGGCCACGCGGTTTAGGCGCCACAGTCCGGAACCGCGCGACTGCTACGGTCGCAGGTTCGAATCCTGCCTCGGGCATGGAGTGTGTGATGTCCTTAGGTTAGTTAGGTTTAAGTAGTTCTAAGTTCTAGGGGACTGATGACCTCAGATGTTAAGTCCCATAGTGCTCAGAGCCATTTGAACCATTTTTGATTTGGACCACCACTTCTGAAGGTCTCGCTGTATGGTGGTACAACATGCAATGTGTAGTTTTCATGAGCAATAAAAAGGGCGGAAATGATGTTTATGTTGATCTCTATTCTAATTTTCTGTACAGGTTCCGGAACTCTCGGAAACGAGGGGATTCAAAACCTTTTTTTGATGCGTGTATTTAAATTTATATTAGACTAGCGAACTCGGCAATACTTTGCAATTACTAAATATGTATGGGAATTGCAAAAAATGTTCAAATGTGTGTGAAATCTTATGGGACTTAACTGCTAAGGTCATCAGTCCCTAAGCTTACACACAACTTAACCTAAATTATCCTAAGGACAAACACACACACCCATGCTCGAGGGAGGATTCGAACCTCCGCCGGGACCAGCCGCACGGGGGAATTGCATATACATCATACATTCCTTCCCCTCCCCCTCCCTCTGCCAATATTCTCATCCCTCCTCTCTCTCTCTCTCTCTCTCTCTCCCCCCCTGTCTCTCCCTCTCCGTACATCTCCTCTTTTCCCAATCACTCTGTGCATAACCTGCTCCACCTCTCTCTGTCCGTCTTCTCCTCCGCCGTCTGTATGTCAATTTCCGTCTAAATGTTCAGTAGCGCCGTTTATCTCCTCTCCCCTCCCTCACCCTCCCCCTGTCCATCTCCTCCAACCCCTCCTCCTGCTCCTGCCCCCCCCCCCTCCCTCTCTATGTTCATTTACATCCGAATGTTCATTAGAGTATCGTGTAAAAATTGGAAGCAAATCGGTCAAGAACATTTCGAGGTTTGCGGCAATTAGCTTCCCCTTTATATATTGTATGTATATCTGTCCGAAAGTTCATTAGCTTGTCGTCAAAAAATTTGTAGTAAATTGGTCAATAACTTTTCAAGATTTTTCGATAACAATGTTTCCTCCTCATATGTTACAAATGTGTTTGTGTATTAATATACATAACTGTCAAACTATTTTTTTGTTATGAAAACACGTGGCAGCAGAACTGTCATAATTGAACGCATTTTTTTCATACCCATCATCATCCACAGTTACGAACAAACAAACAAACAAAAAAAAGAAAATCTACCAAATCGGTCGAGCCGTTCTCAAGTGATGATCTTTCAACAACTGATTTTAATTTCCGTCTTTGCGATGGATTTTCCATAAATTTTCTTTCGTACCAACCTTGTCCTGACAACAAAACAAAAACAAAACAAAACAAAAAATATATCGGCCAAGCAGTTCTCAGGTGATCTTTGACACATGCGTGAATTAATTTATATTTATATGAATGTTATCAAATTTCTCTTCTTCAGAAACGCTTTTCTTGCCATTGCCAGTCTGCACTTTATATCCTTTCTGCTTCGGCTATCGCCAATTATTTTGCTTCGCAAATAGCAAAAATGGCTCTGAGCACTATGGGACTTCTGAGGTCATCAGTCCCCTAGAACTTAGAACTACTTAAGTCTAAATAACCTAAGGACATCGCACACATCCATGCCCGAGGCAGTATTCGAGCCGCGCGGGATTAGCCGAGCGGTCTGGGGGGCTGCAGTCATGGACTGCGCGGCTGATCCCGGCGGAGGTTCGAGTCCTCCCTCGGGCATGGGTGTGTGTGTTTGTCCTTAGGATAATTTAGGTTATGTAGTGTGTAAGCTTAGGGACCGATGACCTTAGCAGTTAAGTCCCATAAGATTTCACACACATTTGAACATTTGAACACTTGCAGGATTCTCACTTGCGCCCGTAGCGGTTCCGGACTGTAGCGCCTATAACCGCATATAGCAAAAACCTTCAGCATCGCCTGATTTGCTCCGACTACATTACATTACTGTTGTTTTACTTATATTGGTGATTTCTTATTATCCCTTTTTCAACACAACGACCGTTCCATTCAACTACTCTTCCTTTTCTGTCTCTGGCAAAATTATGAGGATAGGCGACAACCCTGTCTCGGCCCTTTCTTAATTACTGCTTCCCTTTCATGTTCTTTAACTTTTATAACTGTTAGCTCCCTGCATACTAATTACTCAAAAGATGAAAGAGAGAGACAGAGAGAGAGAGAGAGAGAGAGAGAGAGAGAGAGACGGGCTGTTGCACTAGTTGCAGTTCTCCGATGTGTATTAGATTTCCTTTTGTTTTCGAGAACAGTGTCTCAAATTTCTTGAAGCAGTGGCGCAGCCGTAAGTCTGATTAAAATTACTCGATAGTTGATACTTCACGTGTTGTAGCTGGTTTCCTCCAGTCAGGGCGCTCAACGACATACCCGAACCGTTCGCCGTTGCCAAACTGCCACAACAGTTAGATCGGTTAAAATACTTGTCCTCCTGTCTTATGTGTTTGGATGCCCAATCCTGGGTCTGGACCTTTTATTTCTTATTTCCTCCAGTCAGGGCGCTCAACGACATACCCGAACCGTTCGCCGTTGCCAAACTGCCACAACAGTTAGATCAGTTAAAATACTTGTCCTCCTGTCTTATGTGTTTGGATGCCCAATCCTGGGTCTGGACCTTTTATTTCTTATTCCAAAAAAAAGAAAAAAAGTTCAAATGTGTGTGAATTCCTAAGGGACCAAACTGCTGATGTCTTCGGTCCCTAGACTCACACACTACTTAAACTAACTTACGCTAAGAACAACACACACACCCATGCCCGAGGGAGGACTCGAACCTCCGGCCGGAGGGTCGCGCAATCCGTGGCATGGCGCCTGTAACCGCGCGGCCACTCCGGGTGGCATTTCTTATTTCAACACACATGATAACCACAGCAAACACTTATACGCGGACACACACACACACACACACAACTCTGCTAACGAACTACACATGTTTCATACACAGCACTAACCAGACACTACTAGAGCCTTCCGCGCAAGACGCGATTCAACGTCATTTTTACAATTATTGTAATCACGGAGATCGGCTTACATTAGATAGGCTTCATACGACATTGCGTAAAGCCGAGTTTCTGGAGGACGTCAATTAATCTCTGCGTCTGGCACATCAGTCATAAATATAAAAAGGTTTTGCAGTGTAATGGTATATCGTAATGCTTAGCTTATAAACCTGAAGTGTAGAAAGGTCAAGGTTCGAATCTCGTGAAATGCCAAGAAGCTTTTTATTCTAAATCTAATCAATAGACTTTATCATGTTTATTCAGTTAATTTCTTTCAATGTATTTTTTATTTCTAATATTTTGTCACGTCATATTCATCTACATATGGACTTTTTCTTTGCTCTTATTTTACTTCCTATCATTCTTTTTTCGTGTGGGACTGCTTGTGTCGTCTACAGTCTGCAAGTGCCAACCGGGCTGCTCATCACCTGGTAACACGGCATCCCGTGCAGGCAATGTGAGCAAAGTTTTGGGCTACCTAATGACAGAGAGAAATTACAGTTTACTTTTACAGCTAAAACTGAAATTTTTCTGCAGAAGAAGCCTATACAGACATTACGAGCTTCCGGCACGCTGGAATAGCTGTGGATCAGCAAGTTCTGCTAATCAGTACAACAAAAAATCAGTCCGAAGTTTGCAAATTTCACTTTTTTTAAATTCACGCCCGGCACGAAATTAGTCATCGAGTGAATAAAAAAAGTGAAATTTGCTACTTCGGACTGGTTTTTCGTTGTATTAAACATGTTTTATTATGAAATGTTTCAGTACTGTGTTTGCCCGTCGAGGTTAGCCTTAAACGCCGTGAAAGAAGCGATCGTGATTTCAGTTCTGCAGATTCTTGTTCGCCGTTTTCTAGGATACATTACACATTACAAGGCTGTGGTTAGGTTCAATTCAGGGCTACAATACCCGTCGTCTGCCGCAGTTCACAGTTCACTCACTGGTCACTTGTAATCAGCTGTGGACAGAGCATTTCCCATTTCCGTCATATCTCGCGGCGGCCGCTTGCAATATTGCTCAGCGTTACGCAGCATCACGCAGTGTTTGTGTCGCTTATAGCCGAGCTGTAGCCGGCAGCCGGCCGGGATGGCCAAGCGGTTCTAGGCGCTACATCTGGAACTGCGCGACCGCTGTGGTCGCATGTTCGAATCCTGCCTCGGGCATGGATGCGTGTGATGTCCTTAGGTTAGTTAGGTTTAAGTAGTTCTAGGGGACTGATGACCTTAGAAGTTAAGTCCCATAGTGCTCAGAGCCATTTGAACCATTTTTATAGCCGACAGTGGAAGTGGCAGTACTGTAGCAGCAAGTGAAAGATGTCAACTATCAAGTAATATTAATCGGACTGCAGATGTACTTACACCTGGTGCACACGTTTAACTTGACACTCCACTCCCCCCACCAACTCAACAAAAATAGCAAATAACTTTTTAACTTTTTTATGCAGTTCTTGATACAAGTGGATAAGTAAGCAAAGTATAATGATAAATATTTTATAAACAATGTTTATGACTGAAAACAAATAAACCACGTTTTATAAATAGTATAATTTAATCATCATCATCAGTTATCTGCTATATTAGCAGGTCCTTTGCCTCTCCATTTTCTGCGATCCATTGCTTCCTTCTTAAGGCTGCTGTATGTTGTACCGTCCATCATGTCATCCAGTATCTGGAATCTCTTCCTTCCTCGCTTCCTTTTCCCTTCTACATAACCTTCTAAAACTGTTTTTATCAGTCCGTCATTCTTTCTTAATATATGCCCAATCCAATTTCTTTTTCTTCCCTTATTACATCTAGTAACAGTCTTTTCTCTCCCACTCTTCTCAGTACCTCTTCATTTTTTACTCTGTCCATCCAACTTATTCTTTCCATCTTCCGCCATGTCCAGATCTCAAAAGCCTCCAGCCTTTCTCTGTCGTTTTTCCTCATAGTCCATGTTTCAGCGCCATATAGAAGAGCACTCCATACAAGACATTTTATGAGTCTCTTTCTGAGTTCTCTGTCCAGACCGCTGCAGAAGATTCTCCTTTTCTTATAAAATGCCTCTTTTGCATTGCTATCCTTGTTTTAATTTCTGTGGTGCACTTCCAGTCGGTGTCTATCCTGCTTCCAAGATACTTAAAATTTTGCACCTGTTCTAGTGTTTCTCCATTCAGCACAATTTTTATTTCCTTATGTCCTCCTATTGCCAATACTTTTGTTTTATTTGTGTTAATTTTCATTCCATATTTTTTCCGTTAGTTGCAATGGTGTCCACCAAATCCTGTAATTCTTTTTCCCCTGTGACTAGAAGGACCATGTCATCAGCAAATCTCAAGCACCCTACTCTTCTTCCTCCAATTTCTACTCCTTTGTCATCTAATGAGCATTGGTCAATCATATTTTCCAAGTACAGGTTGAAAAGAGTAGGTGATAAACAGCATCCTTGTCTTACTCCTTTCCCTAGTCTGATCCAGTTTGTACTTTCTCCTCTCACTTTAACTGAAACTTTTTGATTAAGGTATAATGAGTTTATAAGTCTTCTGGTTTTCCAGTCCACTCTCTTTTCCCTCATAATAGTCGCCAGCTTGTCCCAAACCACATTGTCAAATGCCTTTTCTAAATCGATGAAGCACATATGTAGGTCTCTTCCTCTTTCAATAAACCTTTCTCCCAAGATTCGTAGGAGCCCTATTGCATCTCTGGTGCCCGTATTCCGTCTAAAGCCAAACTGCTCCTCGCCGAGATTCTCCTCTATTACTTTTTCAAGTCTTTTATTAATTATTCTTAACATCACTTTGGCTGCATGTGAAATGAGGCTGATTTTCCTGTGCTCGCTGCATTTCTTGGTTCCTTGTTTTTTCGGTAATGGAATCATTACTGTTGTCAAAAAGTCCTCAGGCCATTCACCACTGTCATATATTTTATTACATAATCTCAATATTTCTCTTATTCCATTGTGGTTCAAGCATTTTAGTATTTCTCCCGGTATTGTATCTGTACCTACTGCTTTGCCATTTTTCATTGCAGCAATGGCAGCCTTTACTTCTTCCATTATGATGGTCGGTCCTTTCTCTTCATCACTTACACTGTTGTGTGATTCAAGCTCCAGAGTTTCTGGTTTGCTATTTGTGTCATATAGCTCTTTTATATATTCTTCCCATCTCTGGAGGACATCGTCACGATCTTTGTACACTACCTCTTCGTCTTTACTCAAAATTTCCATAGTAGCACTTCCTGCTCTGTTTTGTTCCCATGTCATAGTCTTTACTCTGTTGTATAGTAAGTCGTATTTCCCTTCCTGTCCAGTTCGTCAATTTCATCACATTCCTCTTTTAGCCATTTTTTCCTAGCCTGCTCTGTTTCTCTTCGCAGTTCGTTTTTTAACCTTCGGTATATCTTTCTTGCATCTTCAGTGTTCTTGTTTTTCAATTTTCTTCTCTCCTCCATCTTGGAAATCAATTCTTGTGTGACCCATGGTTTTTTTGACCTTTTCCCTTTTACATATCCTACATTTTGCTGTCCTGCTTTAATGATTCCTTCTTTCAGCATATTCCAGTACTCGTTGGCATTGTCAGGTGCTTCTTTGTCTCGTAATGTGTTTAGAAAGTCTCGAGACAGCATTTCTGTAATTTGTTCTTTGTTGGACCTTATCTTCTCTAAATCCCACTTCTTCACCATTGTCGCCTTTTTCAGTTTTTTCATTCTTATTTCTATTTCTGCCATAAGTAAGTTGTGGTCACTGTTAATATCTGCACCTGGTAATGTGTGCACCTTCTTGATTCCATTCCTGTATCTTTCTTCTACCAGTATAAAATCGATTTGGTTTCTGTACTTATACCCTGGTGATTTGCAAGTGTATAGCCTCCTCTTATGGTTCTTGAACCATGTGTTTGCTGCTATCAGCTTCCTTTCCCTGCAGAAGTCAATTAACCATTCACCTCTGTCATTTCTCTTTCCAAGACCATGACTGCCTACTATGTTTCCCTCTTTCCCTTCTCCCACAATGGCGTTCCAGTCTCCCATTACTATTTTGCAGCATTTTTTATTTTCGTCCATTATTCTCTCTATTACATTGTACGTTTCCTCTACAATTTGGTCATCATGTTCTGAAGTTGGCATATACACCTGGACAATCAGTAAATCTTTTTGTGCTCCTTTCAGCCTTACACCAATAACCCGGTCATTTGCATAGTCTACATATTCCACACATTTAGCCTATTCCTTTGTCATAATCATTCCTACTCCATTAATTCCTTTTACTTCTCCTCCTGAGTAGTAGAATATATATTCATCTGACTGCAACTCTCCATGTACATTCCATCTTACCTCAGCAACTCCTACGAGGTCCATATGATTCTTTTCCATCTCTCTTTTAAGGTTTTCTAGTTTTCCTGCTTGTAGCAGAGTTCTGACGTTCCAGGTACCAATTCTCGTTTTGATTTTTTGCCTCCTTTCAAGTTGTCCCCCCCGGAGATCCGTATGGGGGACTATTTTACCTCCGGACACTGATTTAACATGAGAGGAAGCCATTTTTGTGCATAAAATGTAGACTGCATTATGCAGGGAAGATAATCTGCGGTGGTATTCCGTTGCCTTCCGCAGTTCTGGAGGCCGCCCCTAACATGGGATACAGACGCCTTTTGCAGCCGCCCGCTCCGGGTCAGACGCTGCATGAGAAGTACAGGTTGGAAAATGAAAGACCCCTAGCCCTCGAAACCTAATAGCGTCAGGGTCGGAAAAGAACAAGAGCTGGCCGAGGGTGGCCAGATAGGAAACATAAAAGTGAGGAGCCTGGCATAAGTAAGTGGAAGCAATGCCAGGACTCAGCTCGGGGCCCCGTGGTCGCCAGCCACGTATCACTAGGTGTGACTCCCTGAGGATAATTTAATAAGTTATTAAGTTAATTTAATGAGTTATTAATAAAACAGTACAAATAACCAAATATCTTCTTAGTGGTAGGTGACTTCAACATGTAGCTTAGAATCTCTTCCTTCTTTTTCTGTTGCATATTTTGTAATCGCGCATCAA
This sequence comes from Schistocerca cancellata, assembly GCF_023864275.1. Classification (NCBI taxonomy): domain Eukaryota; kingdom Metazoa; phylum Arthropoda; class Insecta; order Orthoptera; family Acrididae; genus Schistocerca; species Schistocerca cancellata. The sequence goes on from NC_064632.1 coordinate 105,458,655, forward strand.
AATCGATACCTTTAGCAACTCTGTTTTCGATCGACAAAATTTGCAAACCAGAGAGCCATGCTTTACTGATAGTGGAGCTACGATAATCCTTCATTAGCTAGAGTTTAGGAAATCTTCTTTCACATGACGCTGTCCAAGCACACGAGGTAAGGAAAATCTTGGCGCCAAAATGATGCTGGGAGCAGATTTGGAGAATTCGTATTGATATACGAATTTGAGAGTCTCTGCATGTCCATCTTTTTACAGATGGATGCGGGACTCGACTGTTCGATATAGGACGTCAAATTAAACTCTTTTCAACTGTCTAGTTTCCAAACTTGTTTTATTTGGCTACCAGTTTCAGCCGTTTACTATGCCATCTTCAGGTGCTCTCAGACGGTTAATACCGGGTGATCAAAAAGTCAGTATAAATTTGAAAACTTGATAAACCACGGAATAATGTAGATAGAGAGGTAAAAATTGACACACATGCTTGGAATAACATGGGGTAACAACAAGCAGATTGTATGAAAACAATATAAGATTAGTGTATGCACTTAGATCTGTTGGAAAAGGGCGAAGTGCAGGTGCTGTTCTTTGTGCACTGATGAACATTCCTCCACCTCCAAGAAAGTTTGATGTTTACAACAAGACCATTGGTGCAGTTGTAGCTGAGGTAAGTGAATCTACAATGTTGAAAGCAGCCAAAGAAGCAGTTCAGTTGAATGATACGAAATCTGACCCAAGGCAAATTTCTGCTGGTTTTGATGGCAGTTGGCAGAAACGTGGGCATACATCCCTAAATGGCATTGTGTCAGCAACTTCTTTTGATACTGGGAAGGTTCTGGATATTGAAATTATTACTAAGTTCTGTGACATCTGTAGCAAAAATCCCACTATTCAACACGTGTGCAAAAAGGACTATGATGGTTCTAGTGGAGGCATGGAAGTGGCTGGTGTTGCTAACATTTTCAAAAGGTCTTCTGCAGTTAAGAGGTATCCTCTATACAGACTCTCTTGGGGACGGGGACAGTAAGGCTTATCAAAAAGTGCTAGAAGATAAACCTTATGGGCCTAGAGTCAAAATTAATAAACTGGAATGTATAGGACATGTACAGAAAAGAATGGGATCACGACTTCTAAAGATATGTAAGGAAAAAAAGTTAGGTGGTAAAGGGGGCCTGACTAAGGCTGAAATAGACAGGATCCAGACTTATTATGGTATGGCCATTAGAAATAACTGCAACAATGTAGAAGCAATGAGGAGAGCCATTTGGGCTATATTCTTTCATAAAATTTCAACAGATGAGGAACCACAACATAACCTTTGCCCACGGGGACCTGACAGCTGGTGCAAATTCAACAACCCAGCTACATCTTCCAGCTATAAGCACAAACATTCAATTCCAGAAAAAATCCTGCTAGCTGTGAAATCCATTTTCAGAGACCTTAGCCAACAAGAGCTCTTGAAAAAGTGTCTCCATGGAAAAACTCAAAACCCAAATGAAAGTTTGAATTCTGTCATTTGGACAAGGCTACCATAAACTGTTTTCATTAGAAAAGAAACACTAAAATTTGGTGTTCATGATGCAGTGATGTGCTTCAATGCTGGTGTGTCAAAGAAGACTGATGTATTAAGACTCTTAGGAACAAAGGATGGTATCAATACTGAAAGGGGACTGAAAAAGATTGATATGGACCATATCCATTATGCTGATATTTCTGCAGGAAATGCTACCAAGGAGGCCAGGATAGCCAGAAGATCAAAGAAAAGAAGGTAAAGATCAAGAAGCTGAGCCACAGTATAGGCCTGTAATGTTTTAAAAGTGTGTCTGTATGACATTGTACATTACTTTCTTGCACGTAAAACTTTAATACCATTTTTCTCAAAACTACATTTTTTGACCATCTGGTACATTTTTCTCAAAAACTATGACTGCTACAGACATCAGACTTACAGTATCTCTTGTTAAAACAACGATGATTAATTAGATAAAAAATAGACCAGTAGTGATAAAAAGAACAGATTTACAAGCTCCAAGATGTTTAGAAAAGTTTTAATTTTTTGTCTTATGGAACAAAAAAAGATAACTCATGAAATACATAAAATACATTAACCATTTTTTATGTGATTTGAGAATGATGTTTCAGCTGTACACTGTAAAAGTTTCAGATCTTTATCTCCATCAGTTACTTCAGAAAGTGTACCTGACGTTCGCTCGTTTTAGCATTGATTCCCTACGGGAGTTCCCTCGCGACTGTGTCCCCTCAAGTGTCCGGAGAGACACGACGAAAACAAATTATGTTTATATCTCGTGTCATAGAGCAAGTTTTGTCATCCCACGGAGACGGTACCCGGCGCAGGCCGTACTCCCCTTCCTACACAACTGCGCTGTTTTTGCTCATTTCTGATCGCAGCGACTGGCGGTAGAGCGATGCAACTGTCTTCCGTGGCGGTGCAGCGGTTTCCGCTAGAACGCTCCCTTCCCTGTGGTTGGGCAACGCTGGTGGGGAGCCACCGAGAAGCGCTGGAAAGCCAGTGAGCGGCCAGTAGTGCTCGGTACGCCGACAGCGAAGGACACGTGCTGCACCGCTCCTGGACTCTCCTGCAGGTACATCGCGCCGGCCCACCCGCGATCTCTGCAGTTTTGGATTATCTTGTGCTCTAAGTGACCGACGAAGAAAAGCTGTTGTGTTGTAGTAGGCCAATACTGACAAGACTCTACTTTCGCATTTATGATAAAATGTAACGAAAACTTGTGTAAATAGAGGATGCTTTCTGACGAATGTGCGATCTGTCACGTGGTGATGTTTTGGCCTCAGTCGTTTCATCAGCCGGCTTTCGAGCTATTGTAGGCTGTAGCAAGAGCATTATTTTATACGTGAAGACGCCCAGGTGATTGCAATATGGGAGCAGCAACGAGCAATTTACTCTGAATTTTATGGGACATGTTACCTTTTTTGCGCTGCATGGGCTGCTCAAATTGTGGCGCTATAATGTATTTTTTGCATTGCATTTAAATTCGATTAATTTCAAACATTCCAGCCACTCTGTCTGTAATCTGAGACACTCCTGTTTGTGTGTCGCCTCCCTGTGTGGCTGAAGCAGAACAAAAGCCCGCTGATGAGTCAGTAATTCAACGCAAATACTTATTCGCAACTGTTTGCAATTCCCAAAGCAGTGTCGAAATCTAATGAATTACCGAAGGGGAGTTCTGTTCTTGAGTAGGCTACTTCTTCTTTCAGGTACAGGTACACTATCAGGAGCTTACCTAGAACAATATGTAACGGTACAGCAATAAATTAATTTCGTAGTTAAGCGTAAAATCCAGATTAGTTGTGTGCTACCCTTCTCTCAACAATTATTTACAGTTGCTTGATATTAATTACGAATTAATACCATCAGAGTGAACGGGGAAATCACGGAAGTGAAGTCTTTGTTTACATCTACTATCTCGAAAGGGGGCGTAGGTAACTAAAAGCTTAGCAGCGGTAAGCTGTGGACTCCTGACGTCCACGTGGTGTTTACCGTGTAATTCTTGAATCACAGTGATCAATTGCAGACTTGAAATCTTCGTTGTAGTGGCGATCCTATCCGTATTGCCAGTTTTATACGTCAAGTCAGGTCACGTTGCCCACGAAACTGCGCGTCCGCGGTAGTGGTTTTGATGCAGAAAGGCAATGTGGAAAGGGGAAAGCAAAAGATTGCTGTGATGTTTGGCGTTGCCCCATTCCCCGCACAATAAATGTACTATTTACATGCTATATCGCGGTTTAGCGTTCTTCCGGACGATTTAGGTATTGGCAGGAGAAAACGGTCAATCTGGTCCTACCATTGTTTCTGTCGTAGGCAGATAATGCATTATCTGAAGAATCGTTGGTGCAGAAGGCCTATTTCCATGATTTCTGCTAAACTCGTGGTTTGCGTTCTAGGAATCAACAGGTACTCTAAGATGGTTCTTGATAGATCTTTTAGCTTTCCTGCCTCGAATGCACAGTTATGCATAGCGTCCGTCCTCGAACTAACATGTTTTAAAATTGCAGCCTTGGCACTATATTGCTGCAAGCAATAGGACCGGTGATTTCCTTACTGTTTCATTTGATGCTTGTTCAGTTTCCTTATGTTGCGTGGATTAGAAGTTACCCTAGTTGATGCTAAAAAATAAAGCATCTTGTGGTGTGGGTAATGTGACTTTTTGTAGTTGCCAATAGTCAGCCAGCTAAATTCGTAAACACGTTCTGTTTACAACGATTCATTCAATTTGTAAGGCAACACTGACGTACTTTATAAATGCTAAAAGCAGGTTCTTCGAAAGTTCGAAGACTTCGGCGTAAACGTTGGCTAACCTGTAGCGTCGTCCGTCATGAAACAAAAACCTACAGCAAAAGCAGCAGAGGGTAACTTGAAATGTGACGCAGTATTGCATCTTAATCTGGCAGCATTATATTATAAATGTAACAGAAATAATTAATTTTTGTGATTGCTTACACCGTTGTATTTACAGTTTCTATAGGACAGTTCGTTGTAGAATAAGCATGCTCATCTAAATCTACGTGGATACTCTGCAAATCACATTTAAGTGCCTGGCAGAGGCAGATGCTCGTAGGTGTCGTTAGGTATATATGGACAGGTCTGTAAGTTTAACATATTGCTGGTGAATAGGTTACAACTTATCCCGCCACCCATCCACCCTCTTTACAAAGCATTGCAACAACGCAGTACGAAAATGTAAACGTAACGGTTCCGTGTCAGTGCGTCGATGTCACGTTTCCCGATAGTTTAGCAAAACAAACTACTAAAAATGACGCGCTTTGGCCAGATTTTAACGCGATGTTAAGACTTAAAGTATGTGTTTCCGTAATACACAATACTGAGGTCACTTCCATTTACGTTCTTATAACATAATGATTCATGTGTCTACTTCATGTCGACCACACCCCACCCCTTTTACCGCTTTACTCTACTTTAAATGATGCTATTTTCTGATCAACTCATTTCATGACTGTCTAGGGTGCATCATCTTTTCTGGTGCATTTTTTTCCCAAAACCGTTCACTTAAGTAGAAATCACACTATTGTTTTGTGTTATCGTACGTCCTTCCTATGTTTATGTATTCGTGAAAAATTGAAATGTACAGTATTAATGTCTCAATAAATGTGGGACACCAATAACTGTATCGCTGTTTTTAATGTCTTATGGTCCTCTAAGCGTCAGTGGAGTATTTAATAAGTATTATATATTTAAATGAATTGTCATCGTAAGTCCTATTTTAAAATAAGATGGGTTTGCTTCTCTCTCTCTGTTCACCTCTGTTAAGAGTGATTTTGCTTCCTATGTTGTCAGAAAGGTGAAAACATTACTTAGGCTTTGAGATGTCTAAATCATTAGGTTTATGGATTTGTCCTGACAATGCAGCAGTTTCTGTACCCAACACTTTGAGATCCATTTTATTCATACAGTTCCAGTCATCTTTTATTTGCTAACTTCATAACAATATTTTTCTGGCTAGCTTGCTCTAACCAGACTATTATAAACATATTAATGCTCTCCTTAGCATAAATATTTGAAGGGTTCATATTTATGTCTTAACCCTTAACTACTATGGTCATTCACAGGAACATAATTACTATGGAGGGGTCTCACAGACCGAATTTTTCTATTTCATATATTAAACCAGAATTTTGCTGAATATATATAGTTTAATGACTTCCAGTCATTCATTACACTTCTTAGAGGTGGCTTTTGTAGAAATTTGATTTTTTTAAACAATGCAGTATTTTAAACACTGACAATTAAAACAAAGCGAAATCTGGAGTATATTTTTATTTTATGAGTTACGAAAATAACAGCAAATAGTTAGCTCCCTACTCACACATAGATTTTCATCAGAGGGATTATATTACAAATTGGCAATATAACTAGGTGGAAAAATCAGACATGACTTACGATAAATTGTGTGCGAAGTCAGCTTTCAGTTTACGACTCACTTTGCAATGTAGAGTGAATATTTCAGTCCATAAGTCTATGAATGGAGAAACTTTGCCACTATTTTACTTCTAAAACTACAAGTAAAAACTAAATACTTGTTCTCAGGTGCCACTGAATCATACTTTAGTCAATTTCCACCTGCAAACACTTCACGCAGACCTTCCTGGAACTCTCCAAACAAATCGGAACACCATGCTGTTGACATTGATACCTTGTTTTCCTCTTCAGACAAAGAGGGCAAAAGGTGCACGTTTTTCGATTTTCAAATTCTTCTTTCGGTGTCTGAGGCTCATCTTGCAAGTGAAGACATCTGTCTCACATAACACACGTTGCACAGAAGGCCCAGCTTTCCCCGCCATGAAGAAACAGTAGCATGCAATAAAAATGTGGCACGCAAACAGTATGGTACATCTGTGAGACCTCTCAAGGCTAATAATTACGAAACAAAGAGCAGCAAGAATGCTGGCACGTGTAGCTTGACAGCCAATAGGAAGGTACTTGGAAGAGTACATTTGGCTTTGCAGGGGTGTGAGAAATATCTTGACACAAAATTTAGTAGTGGTCTGAGAGACGGTCGATAGTAGTTAAGGGTTAAGAATAAAATGCAATATTTTCAGTATATAGCTGCAGTAACTAAACCATAGTCATATGGGGTAGACAACAATATTTTAGATGATACTGAGCAGGATTTCTTTGTAGCAAGGAGTAGTGTGTTATCTTGGATGGAGACTCAAAAGGCATAGATGTAAGACCATGCTTGCATCAAGGAAGCTTGTAGCAACACTTGCTATTCATGCTGTACATTAATAACCAGGCAGACAATGTTTATAATAACCTCAAATTGTTTGCAGATGATGCAGTTATGTAATTGTATACTGCCAGGGAAAGTGCACAGATCTTGTCAGATCTTGATAAGGTCTCAAAACTGTACAAAGATAGGCAATTTGATTTAAATGTTCAGAAATGTGAAACTGTGCACTTTCACAAGAAGAAAAAGATATCACATGACCATACTACAAATTTGTCACTGTAGAAATCTGTCAACTGTACAAATTCATAGGTCTAACAGTTTGTAGGAGTATGAAATGGAACGATCACATAGGCTCAGTTTTAAATGAAGCAAGTGACAGACTTTGGTTCATTTGTAAGATACTGATAAAATGCAATCAGTCTATGAAAGAAGTTGCTTATAGAACACTTGTTCAAAGTAAGTGGTAGCTATGCCAAAGGGCACTAACAGGGGATATAATGTTTACAAACAGGGGCAGCATGAGTGACCATGTGTTCAATAGACTCTTGGAGATACTGAAAAAAAATGGAAATGGCACCCATCTGGAGATACATGCCAATTATCTTGTGAAAGCCTATTTAGAAATTTTAGAGAACCATTGCAAAGGTAAGAATCTATTCCTAGATACCATTCACGCAGGAATCATGAACACTAGATTAGACTGACTACAGCACACACAGCTACTGAAGCAATCATTCTCCCCACACTCCATATGAAAATGGAATAGGAAGAAACATCAATAAATGGGGCAATGAGAAGTAAGGTCAGACATGCATTTCAGTAATTTGCCAAGTTTGATGTATATTATATTTCTGTTGCTATTCCTACAATGTAGTTGAGTAATGCATGATGACACCACACACCAACATCCAGTCTTAAGATATGTATCTCTCTATGTAAAAAGTACCTGTGACTCATGTAAAAGGGATTTAACATGCGAGTATTGGCCCATAAGCAACACATTTGAAATGACAGATTTTGCATTCTATGTATGTATGTATGTATGATACTGGTGACATGGTTATATTGTAAGGGAAGAGGAATGTCTTACTATGACTTGTTAGCTGAAATTAGGCCACTTGAATTGGGATCTGCTCATTATCACTACCCTTGTCATCAAGAGGAATGGTGTGAGCTGTGCATTTGCAGGAAAGGATCATTCTGGCATCTTAATATTGATCACTGTTTTTTATTCTAAAAGACAGCAGCATCAATCACAAAATAAAAAAAAATGTTATTGCAGTTTGGGATTAAATACATACACAGTTTAGAAGCATTTATCCAGTTCCCCACCCATGCTTATATTGGCAGCAATAAGGGAGTAACAATGGTGCATTAACGTACAGTGATTTAGGAAAACTATGAAAAAGCCAAACAGAATGGTGAGAATCAGAGCATAGTTCTTTTTATAAAAGGAATGTATCCTAAATCATACATTTTCGGATGAGCCAATAACTCTTATATCTTGGGTGTTCTTCTGGGTGGATGAGTGTACAAAGATAAAACCTTCAGCCTGTACTGAAAACTGGCCTTTAAAGATCACCAATATTCAGCTAACAATGTATTTTGCCAGTGTTATATTCTAAACAGTTAAACTTCAAAAATTTCATGTAATGTGATATTTAAATAATTCGTTTCTATTATGTTCACAGGCTGAACAGACCATCATGTCTCTCTTGAAAATTGCATCATCAGTTGCAAAATTTGTCAAAGTCAGAGTCTGGGACAAGGAAGTAATAGATACCTTTGACTTCAGACTTCATTATCGATTCACGAGTGCTTTTTTGTTTCTCGCAAGTATATTGTGCACAGCAACAAGTTTCCTTGGTATGTATCACGATTGTAACTTTGGTAATACTTCTTATCTCTGCACTTTCACCTTCAAAGTTAGATTGTTTAATTACTTTTTGATGGTTGTTAATAGACGGAACAATATCTTATAAAACATGCAGCCTTTCAGATACTGTAAAATAAATCGCACATTCATTACAACGAAGTAAGTTAGGATGGAAAATCTGTCACTGAGATTCTCATAAATATCACTAAATGTAACTGTTTTAAAAAAAAAAAAAAAAAAAAAAAAAGCTGCATAGCAAAGCCCTTTTTAGCTTTATGCACTCAGTGAGACATGAGAATTGATGCAAAATATTGAACAGATTTCTGTAAGTGCTGTAAATTTGGTTTCATGAAATTGGGCTCATTCAAGTAGTTAATAATATAGTTAGCACATTGGATTTTTCTGTGATTAAACTATATGCATCAGACAGTTTGAACAACGGCTGGGTCTGAATAGTTGCCATTAACCTTACTTAAACAACAGGTAAGATTCATGTATGAAAGATGCCCCAAAAAATTGAATCTTTGGAATTACTTACTGAACAGTATCCTTGCTGTGGAGACAGTCACCACTTTAGTTATTAAAGAAGCCCAGACTAATTTTAAAAATAGAGGTACATATATGTATCCCAGATTACTGTACATTCTTATTCAGTATTGTATAATATTTGAGCTAAACATCTAAACTATGTTTCAAGATGATTCAGTGTTCACCAGACTGAAACATTGAAACTTTGAATAAATTACACTTAGAATTAGGTTTTTATTTTCAAATTAATCATCTGATTTTACAAGAGTATATTTTTAATATGAATTTGCATACAACCTTGGAGTCCCTACTTTATGCAATTAAGTTTATTCATGAACTTTCATTTACCTTTATCAGATGCTCAACATGACCTTCAGAAGATGCATAACAACATCCCAAGAAGTCAAACTCATATTATTGTGAGCATATCTGGAGTTACTGCTTTCACTGTTATTGCTCCTTTTGATATGAAAGTTAAAATTTACATGTTTTTATCCTCCTCATTGCAGAAAACACAGTTTTGTGAAATAAGGTGTATCTTTTTGAAACACAGTTTGTACACATTGCATGACAAAAAAAGTGAAGCACCAAAAAGACATTGTCTGATTTGAATGTGTAAATGAAGGGGACTTGTGTTCAGTGCATGCCATCTAAAAATGAGGAATGGACTCACTCCATTAGAGTATCATTCCTGCCCCCATTGATACTAAACTAGGATCAGTCACACACTGCCTAGTAGAATTACCATCCCATGTGTAGGCTGCCATTAACACACCACCACAAATGGTTGCATTTGGAGTGGTGTCATCCAGGAAGCATTGGTTGCTGATGAATGATATTGCATTATATCCAGTGATGAGTTACATTTGTGAACTACCCCAGATGATTTTCAGTAGTGACCTGGGGGGAGGTCCCATTCTTCTAATGTAGGAGGGTTGCAGTAGCATTTCTCCTAGCACCCTGGTGTTGGGAGCCATTGAGTACGACTTCCGGTAAAGGCGGGTAGTAATTCAGGGAACTGATGACACAACAAGATGTTGTGGACAGCCTGCATCCTCTTGTACTACCTCTCGTGACAGTATCAAGGTGCCATTTTTCAATGAAACTGCTTGTCTCAATAAGGGATGTCTCTGATATGGACTGTTTGCATGATGTCTTCGTATGAGCCTTAATTCCCTCTTGGTCCTTACACATGATATATGTTGTGAGCAGTGGAACTGTCAGTCAGTCAGTCATTTTAAAATGTCAGTTCTGTAAATTTTTTGAATAGTGTTCCTCAAAAAGAATGTCACCTTCCCTCCAGATTCCCATTTGAGTTCCTGAAGCATCTCTAACATTTACGTGTTGCTTGAACCTACCAGCAACAAATCTAACACCCTGCCTTTAAATTGCTTCAATGTCCTCCTTCAACCTGACCTGGTACAGATCCCAAACATTTGAGTAGTATTAAAGAATTGAACACTCCAGTGTCCTATGTGTGGTCTCCTTTACACATGGACTATACTTTCTGAAAATTCTCCCAATAAACCGAAGTCAACCATTCGCCTTCCCTACCACACCTATCACAAGCATTATTCCATTTCATAATGCTTTTCAGCTTAATGCTTAGATATTAAAGTGACTTGACTGTGTCAAGCAGTACACAACTAATGCTGTACCTGAACATTACAGGTTTGTTTTTCCTACTTGTCTGCAGTAACTTAAATTTTCCCATATTTAGAACTAGCTGCCTTTCATCACATCAATTAGAAATTTTGTGTGTCATCTTATATCTTCCTACAGTCACTCAACTTCGACATCTTACCATACACAAGACCAGCGTCCCCCCTGCGGGTCCGGGGTAAGAATAGGCCCGAGGTATTCCTGCCTGTCGTAAGAGGCGACTAAAAGGAGTTTCAACCGTTTCGGCCTTCCATGTGATGGTCCCCCTTGGGGGTTTGACCTCCATTTTTCAAAATTCTACAGAAGTACGAGCCTTTTGGGGAAGGACGCCTTACATGGTGTATCACTGGTCCTCAGTGCACTAAGACCTTGGCACTCAGCATTGTAACGGCGTTGTAACCACACCCACTATTCCTCAAATTGGGCCTAAACGCCTGATGGGTTGCACAAGTTACGCCCATAGTGCGTCCCCATCTGCACCTACGATCATGATAGACTTTCCATGGCACCCGAAATCCAGCACGGTAGCCAGCCTGTTGTGGTGGGGTCGTCATGTACCCTCTAGGTTGTAGCCCCCTGACAACACAGGGATCGTACTGCCGATACCTGAGCTGCACCATCCCCACGTCGGCCAAGGAGTAGATGCCCGTCTCCTTGGGGCATCAGGACTCCCGGCAACGGTCATCCTGCCAGGTGGCCCTTGCTGAGGCTGGGTGGCGCCCGTGTGGAGAGCCCCTGGTCGGAGTGGGTGGTATTGGGGCGGATGTTTCGCAGATGAAACGTCAACATGTATCAGGCTGATCTGCGGCAGAGTCTTTTAAAAAGAAAGGTACTGTCTCTGGTTCTGGTACTCCTGCCCTTTCCCCCTTGGCCACTCCCTGGGAGGAAGGACAGGCCCGCCGGCTCGGGGCAAAGTACTTCCCCCACTATTTAGTCTGTTCTCGGACTGATGGGGGCACGTTCGCCACCTCCAAGCCCATGTTCTTTGTCCAGCACATCGAGGACATCTTCGGGGAAATCGAGGCTCTCAGTAAAATGCGTTCGGGGTCCGTTCTTATAAAGACCACCTCCGCCACGCAGTCGGCGGCGCACCAGGCGTGTGACCGACTAGGGGACATCCCAGTGTCCATTGTCCCGCATCTGGCACTGAATAGGATGCAGGGAGTTATTTTTCATTGGGACCTCCTGCTGCAATCTGATGAGGAGCTCCGGGCCAACCTGGAGCGCTGAGGCGTGCATTTCGTCCGGCGAGTCCAGCGCGGCCCCAAAGACCGTCACATCGACACCGGGGCCTTTATCCTCGCCTTCGAGGGGGACGTTCTCCCGGAGAAGGTAAAGGTGATGTGCTACCGGTGCGACGTGCGACCTTACATCCTGCCTCCTATGCGCTGCTTTCGGTGTTTGCACTTTGGGCACATGTCGTCACGGTGTGAGGCTGAGCCCCTTTGTGGCGATTGTGGACGTCCTCTTTGTGAGGAACATACATGCACCCCACCACCTCGGTGCGTCAATTGTCCTGGCATCCACTCGCCTAGATCTTTAGACTGCCCCGCGTATCAGATGGAGAAGAAGATTCAAGAATTAAAAACTTTGGATCGTCTCTCTTATTCTGAGGCCAGGAAGAAGTATGACGCCTCCATCCCGTGACTTTGACAACTTCGTTTGCCTCAGTCATGTCCACTCCTTCCACAGTATCCTCACCCCTATCCTGTCCCCCCTCCACCTCCTCACCCCATCCGAGGTCTATGCCTCCGCCTCCCAAATCCCTCCCTTCCAAATCATCCTCCCTCACGGCCCCTGCCCCCTCTGCCCCAGGGGCCACCCTTCCTCCTCCTCCCCCTCCGCCGCCTGAGAAGCGATCCTCTTCTCAGGCGTCCATCGGGGAAACTATCCGGACCCCGGCTTCCGAGGTCCGGCATTCCAAAATGGACCCCGCACGTGAGGACCTTCTTCGGGTCCAGCCCACCACCCCCGTGCCTCATCGGACTTCCACGAAGGCCTGCAAGAAGAAGTCTTCATCCCCCTCTCCACCCCGGCGCATTTCGTCTGACACTCCATCCACGAGTTGCTGCTCCCGGCTGTCCTTAGTTTCGCCGGGACGCTCTGCTGCCAGGCGCTCAGCTGGCCTCTCGTCGGCGAATGATGATGCCCCTCCTACGCAACCTGGGAAAGCGGCCACAGCTGGCGACTCAATGGAACAGGATCCGCCTCCCGCCGGTTGTAGCATTGTTCCCTCGAAACCTGGCCCTCCGCGGCCGTCGAGGTGACCAGCTCTTCACCCGTTTCATTCCCCCTTTTTTCTGACTAGCGATGGCTTTGTTACATTGGAACATCAGAGGTATTAGATCTAATCGGGAGGAATTAAAACTGCTCCTCCGCCTGCACTGTCCGCTCGTCCTTGGTCTCCAGGAAACAAAGTTGCGCTCAACTGACTGTATTGCTTTTACCCACTATACCTCGGAGCGGTTTGACCTCACCCCTGCGGACGGTATTCCAGCTCATGGTGGGGTCATGTTGCTCGTTCGGGACGATGTCTATTACCATCCCATTCCATTGGCCACCCCACCCCACTCCAAGCAATAGCTGTCCGTATTACTCTTTCTGCCTTTACTTTTTCTGTTTGTACCGTCTACACTCCATCGTCATCCGCAGTTAGTCGGGCTGACATGATGCACCTGATTGTTCAGGTTCCTCCGCCGTTTTTATTGTTTGGCGACTTCAATGCCCATCATCCCCTTTGGGGCTCTCCTGCATCCTGTCACAGAGGCTCCCTCTTGGCGGGTGTCTTCAACCATCTCAATCTTGTCTGCCTCAATACTGGCACCCCGACTTTCCTCTCGGACTCTACTCATACCTACTCCCACTTGGACCTTTCGATCTGTTCTACCACTCTTGCCCGTCGGTTCGAGTGGTATGTCCTTTCTGACACCTATTCGAGCGACCACTTCCCCTGTGTCGTTCGTCTCCTGCACCACACCCCATCCCCACATCCTTCAAGCTGGAATATATCGAAAGCTGACTGGGGACTTCACTCCTCCCTGGTGAGCTTTCCGGACCACGATTTTCTCAGTTGTGACAGTCAGGTCGAATACCTCACGGCTGTTATCATCAATGCTGCCGAACGTTCCATTCCTCGTACTACCTCTTAGTCACGTCGCGTTTCTGTCACCTGGTGGAATGAGGCTTGTAGAGACGCTATCCGCGCTCGATAACGTGCTTTACGCACCTTTCGCCACCATCCTACGTTGGCGATTTGTATTGGATACAAATGACTCTGAGCGCAATGCCGTATAGTCATCAAAGACAGCAAAAAAGCTTGTTGGGCCTCTTTCACTAGCTCCTTTAACAGTTTTACTCCCTCTTCTGTCATCTGGGGTGGCCTGCGCTAGCTGTCGGGCATTAAGGCCCACTCCTCGGTACCTGGCCTGACTTCAGGTAATGAGGTCCTTGTTGATCCTGTGGATGTCTCCAACGCCTTCGGCCACTTTTTCGCGGAGGTTTCAAGCTCCGCCCATTACCACCCTGCCTTCCTTCCCAGGAAAGAGGCAGAAGAGGCTCGGCGACCTTCCTTCCACTCGCTGAATCTGGAAAATTATAATGCCCCCTTTACTATGCGGGAACTCGAACGTGGACTTGCACTGTCCCGGTACCAGATGCCATTCACGTTCAGATGCTGGCACACCTTTCTCCGGCAGGCAAAAGCTTCCTTCTTCGTACCTACAATCGTGTCTGGACCGAAGGTCAAGTCCCCATGCGTTGGCGTGACGCTGTCGTTGTTCCTATACCCAAACCCGGGAAGGATAGACACCTTCCTTCTAGTTACCGCCCCATTTCTCTTACAAGCTGTGTCTGTAAGGTGATGGAGCGCATGGTTCATCTACATCTACATTCATACTCCGCAAGCCACCCAACGGTGTGTGGCGGAGGGCACTCTACGTGCCACTGTCATTACCTCCCTTTCCTGTTCCAGTCGCGTACGGTTCGCGGGAAGAACAACTGTCTGAAAGCCTCAGTGCGTGCTCTAATCTCTCTAATTTTACATTTGTGATCTCCTCGGGAGGTGTAAGTAGGGGGAAGCAATATATTTGATACCTCATCCAGAAACGCACCCTCTCGAAACCTGGCGATCAAGCTACACCGCGATGCAGAGCGCCTCTCTTGCAGAGTCTGCCACTTGAGTTTGTTAAACATCTCCGTAACGCTATCACGGTTACCAAATAACCCTGTGACGAAACGCACCGCTCTTCTTTGGATCTTCTCTATCTCCTCAGTCAACCCGATCTGGTATGGATCCCACACTGATGCGCAATACTCAAGCATAGGTCGAACGAGTGTTTTGTAAGCCACCTCCTTTGTTGA
Organism: Schistocerca cancellata; assembly: GCF_023864275.1. Classification (NCBI taxonomy): domain Eukaryota; kingdom Metazoa; phylum Arthropoda; class Insecta; order Orthoptera; family Acrididae; genus Schistocerca; species Schistocerca cancellata. Next base: position 105,473,799 of record NC_064632.1, read on the forward strand.
TGGACTACATTTTCTAAGGACTCTCCCAATGAATCTCAACCTGGTACCCACCTTACCAACAATTAATTTTATATGATCATTCCACTTCAAATCGTTCCGCACGCATACTCCCAGATATTTTACAGAAGTAACTGCTACCAGTGTTTGTTCCGCTATCATATAATCATACAATCATACAATAAAGGATCCTTCTTTCTATGTATTCGCAATACATTACATTTGTTTATGTTAAGGGTCCGTTGCCACTCCCTGCACCAAGTGCCTATCCGCTGCAGATCTTCCTGCATTTCGCTACAATTTTCTAATGCTGCAATTTCTCTGTATGTTACAGCATCATCTGCGAAAAGCCGCATGGAACTTCCGACACTATCTACTAGGTCATTTATATATATTGTGAAAAGCAATGGTCCCATAACACTCCCCTGTGGCACGCCAGAGGTTACTTTAACGTCTGTAGACATCTCTCCATTGATAACAACATGCTGTGTTCTGTTTGCTAAAAACTCTTCAATCCAGCCACACAGCTGGTCTGATATTCCGTGGGCTCTTACTTTGTTTATCAGGTGACAGTGCGGAACTGTATCGAACGCCTTCCGGAAGTCAAGGTAAATAGCATCTACCTGGGAGCCTGTATCTAATATTTTCTGGGTCTCGTGAACAAATAAAGCGAGTTGGGTCTCACACGATTGCTGTTTCCGGTTTCCATGTTGATTCCTACATAGTAGATTCTGGGTTTCCAAAAACGACATGACACTTGAGCAAAAAACATGGTCTAAAATTCTAAAACAGATCGACGTCAGAGATATAGGTCTATAGTTTTGCGCATCTGCTCGACGACCCTTCTTGAAGACTGGGACTACCTCTGCTCTTTTCCAATCATTTGGAACCTTCCATTCCTCTAGAGACTTGCGGTACACGGCTGTTAGAAGGGGGGCAAGTTCTTTCGCGTACTCTGTGTAGAATCGAATTGGTATCCCGTCAGGTCCAGTGGACTTTCCTCTGTTGAGTGATTCCAGTTGCTTTTCTACTCCTTGGACACTTATTCGATGTCAGCCATTTTTTCGTTTGTGCGAGGATTTAGAGAAGGAACTGCAGTGCGGTCTTCCTCTGTGAAACAGCTTTGGAAAAAGGTGTTTAGTATTTCAGCTTTACGCGTGTCATCCTCTGTTTCAATGCCATCATCATCCTGGAGTGTCTGGATATGCTGTTTCGAGCCACTTACTGATTTAACGTAAGACCAGAACTTCCTAGGATTTTCTGTCAAGTCGGTACATAGAATTTTACTTTCGAACGCTTCACGCATAGCCCTCCTTACACTAACTTTGACATTGTTTAGCTTCTGTTTGTCTGAGAGGTTTTGGCTGCGTTTAAACTTGCAGTGAAGCTCTCTTTGCTTTCGCAGTAGTTTCCTAACTTTGTTGTTGAACCACGGTGGGTTTTTCCCATCCCTCACAGTTTTATTCGGCACGTACCTGTCTAAAACGCATTTTACGATTGCCTTGAACTTTTCCATAAACACTCAAGATTGTCAGTGTCGGAACAGAAATTTTCATTTTGATCTGTTAGGTAGTCTGAAATCTGCCTTCTATTACTCTTGCTAAACAGATAAACCTTCCTCCCTTTTTTTTATATTCCTATTAACTTCCATATTCAGGGATGCTGCAACGGCCTTATGATCACTGATTCCCTGTTCTGCACTTACGGAGTCGAAAAGTTCGGCTCTGTTTGTTATCAGTAGGTCCAAGATGTTATCTCCACGAGTCGGTTCTCTGTTTAATTGCTCGAGGTAATTTTTGGATAGTGCACTCAGTATAATGTCACTCGATGCTCTGTCCCTACCACCCATCTTAAACATCTGAGTGTCCCAGTCTAGATCTGGTAAATTGAAATCTCCACCTAAGACTATAACATGCTGAGAAAATTTATGTGAAATGTATTCCAAATTTTCTCTCAGTCGTTCTGCCACTAATGCTGCTGAGTCGGGAGGTCGGTAAAAGGAGCCAATTATTAACCTAGCTCGGTTGTTGAGTGTAACCTCGACCCATAATAATTCACAGGAACTATCCACTTCTACTTCACTACAGGATAAACTACTACTAACAGCGACGAACACTCCACCACTGGTTGCATGCAATCTATCCTTTCTAAACACCATCTGTACCTTTGTAAAAATTAATGCTCGGTTAGTTTGGATTCTTGAATCTCGACGGCTACTTACCAATGTTCAATGCGGCTTTCGTCGCCGCCGCTCTGCTGTTGACCATCTTGTGACCTTGTCAACATTCATCATGAACAACTTTTTGTGAAAGCGCCAAACGGTAGCCGTGTTCTTCGATTTGGAGAAGGCTTATGATACCTGTTGGAGAGGAGGTATCCTCCGCACTATGCACAGGTGGGGTCTACACGGTCGCCTGCCCCTTTTTATTGATTCCTTTTTAACAGATCGAATGTTTAGGTTACGTGTGGGTTCCGTCTTGTCCGACGTCTTCCTCCAGGAGAACGGAGTGCCTCAGGGTTCCGTCTTGAGCGTAGCACTTTTTGCCATAGCGATCAATCCAATTATGGATTGCATTCCACCTAATGTCTCAGGCTCTCTTTTTGTCGATGACTTTGCGATCTACTGCAGTGCCCAGAGAACATGCCTCCTGGAGCGCTGCCTTCAGCGTTGTCTAGACAGCCTATAATCGTGGAGCGTGGCAAATGGCTTCCGGGTCTCTGAAGAGAAGACGGTTTGCATCAACTTTTGGTGATATAAAGCGTTCCTTCCGCCATCCTTACATCTCGGTCCCGTTGTTCTCCCATTCATGGAAACAACTAAGTTTCTAGGGCTCACACTGGACAGGAAACTTTGTTGGTCTCCGCACGTCTCTTATTTGGCTGCCGTTGTACACATTCCCTTAAGGTCCTCAGAGTTCTTAGTGGTTCATCTTGGGGAGCAGATCGCACTGTCCTGCTTTGTTTGTATTGGTCCATAGTCTGATCAAAGCTGGATTATGGGGGCCTCGTCTGCTCAGCCATCCCTCTTATGCCGTCTCAACTCCATTCACCATAGGGGGTTATGTCTTGCAACCGGAGCCTTCTACACTAGTCCCGTCGAGAGTCTTTATGCTGAAGCTGCCAAATTACCATTTACCTACCGGTGCAATGTACTGCTTTGTCGGTATGCCTGCCGGCTGTTGTCAATGCCCGACCACCCCTCTTATTAGTCCTTCTTCGCTGATTCTCGACTGTCAGTATGGGTTGTATGTGTCTGCCCTGCTGCCCCCTGGAGTCCACTTTCGTCGCCTGCTTCGACAATTTGATTTTGCCCTCCGTACCACCTTCAGAGAGGGTGAGAGCCCGACACCACCTTGGCTCCAGGCTCCGGTTCATATTTATCTCGACCTCAGCTCGCTCCCAAAGGAGGGTACTCCGGCTGCAGTGTATTGCTCACGGTTTGTCGGACTTCGTGCGCGACTTGCCCGTCACACCCATATTTACACTGATGGCTCCAAAACTGACGATGGTGTCGGCTGTGCCTTTGTCATTGGGGCCATCATCTTTAAATACCGGCTCCTCGACCAGTGTTCCAGCTTTACGGCCGAGCTTTTTGCTCTCCATCAGGCCGTTCAGTATGCCCGCCGCCACCGCCATTCATCGTATGTACTCTGCTCTGATTCACTCAGTGCTCTTCAGAGCCTTGGAGCTCCATATCCAGTCCATCCCTTGGTGCAACGGATCCAGCAGTCCCTCCATTCTTTTCCTGATGGTGGCTCTCCTGTCAGCTTTCTGTGGGTTCCCAGCCATGTAGGAGTGCCTGGGAATGAGGCTGCTGATGCTGCAGCCAAGGCTGCAGTCCTCCTGCCTCGGCCAGCCTCCCATTGTGTCCCGTCATCTGACGTTAGTGGGGTTGTTTGTAAGAGGCTTGTGTCGTCGTGGTGGGATACTTGGTCCTCACTTAAAGGAAACAAGCTCCGGGCAGTAAAACCGTTGCCAACTGCTTGGACAACCTCCTCCCGACCATCTCGGCGAGAAGAGGTCTTTCTGACCAGGTTGCGGATTGTGCATTGCCGGTTTAGCCACCGCTACCTGCTCTCCGGTGACCCAGCCCCGCAGTGCCCCTGTGGTCATGCATTAACGGTGTGCCATGTTTTATTGTCGTGTCCCCGTTTTAGTCAATCTCGTGTTGTCCTGTCTCTGCCATCTACTTTACAGGATATTTTAGCTGATGACGCTCGAGCAGCTGCTCGTGTTCTTCGTTTCATTACTTTGACTGGCTTGTCAAAGACATCTAACTCTTTCACTTATTTTATCTGCATCTTTGTACGAACTTTCTGGTGTCTTCTCCCCCCCCCCCCCCCCCCCCTTGAGTTTTACTAGATTCTATGTGCTCTAACAATTGTGACTGGGCGCTAATGACCTCAGTAGTTGAGCGCCCTTAAACCCCAAACAAAAAAAAAGACCAGCGTCAGAAAACAACTGCAGAATGCTGCCTACCCCATCTGCCAAATCATTTAAGTATATAGAGAACAGCGATCCTATCGTACTTCCCTGGTGCGTTGCTGACGGTACCCTTGTCTCTGATGAACGCTAGACATTGAGGACAACATACTGGGTTCAATTACTCAAGAATCGTAGCAGCTTATTCCATATGTTTGTACCTTTGTTAACAGCCTCCAATGGGAAACCACGTCAATTGCTTTCTGGAAATCTAGAAATAGAGAATCTATTGATTTTCACCCTTAGTTCGCAGTATATCATGTGGAAAAGTGCAAGCTGAGTGTTGCATGAGCAGTGCTTTCTAAAACCATAATTTGTGAACATAAGCTTCTCAGCATCAAGAAAATGTTCAAGAATTCTGAGAATATGTTCAAGAGAATATGTTCAAGAATTCTGCAGCAAACTTAAGTTACGGACATTAGTCTGCAATTTTAGTGGATCCGTTCTTTTACCCTTCTTTTGTACAAGAAACAGGAGTCACTTGCACTTCCTTTTATATGGGACTTTGTGCTGGACTAGAGATTCACAATAAATACAGGCTAGGTAAGGTGCCAATGCTGTAGAGTACTCTTTGCAAAATCTCTAGCTGCCACACCAGACTCTTCAACAAGGGTCTCGATGGAAGCCTTAAACTCGCTTAGTGATTTTACTTAGGACCAGAATATTCTTGGGTTCTCAGCCAGATCTTTTGCTAAGGTGTCACGGTGTTAGAACTATGCTTTGTGAACAGATATTTTCACATATGCACGAATTTCTACTAACCTGTGCTTGTCGTCATTTGCGCATTCTCTTTTGACCGAGAGTGCAACAGTCTCTGCTTCCTCATCATTTTCTGAGCTTCATTATTAAAGTACTTACTAGGCACATAACTTTCCAGACCATGATTTATAATCTGTTTGAACTTTGCCCATAATCTCTCTGTGTTCATCTTACTGGAACTAAATGACATCAGTTCACTCGCTAAGTGAGATGCTATTAACTGCTTATCTGCTCTATCTAGCAGAAACTCTCTCTTAGCTTCTTGACTTATTTATTAAATTTTGTAGTCATAGTTGATGTAATGACATCATGATCACTAATTCCCATTGCTAAATTGACATTATCGATAAGATCCAGCCTATTTGTAGCTACAAGGTTAAAGGTATTTCATGTGTGGGCTGCCGAGCTAGCTGCTCAAGACACGTTTTCAGAAAATGTGTTCAATAGTATTTCCGATGACTGTCTGTGTGTTCCCCCCCTGCAATGAATCCATAGACCTACCAGTCTATACTTGGTAGGTTAGTCACCTCCAACTAGAATTGGGTGGGCAGTAAAAATATTCAACAATTATCCTCAGATCTGTCCCCAATAGAACATGTATGAGACCAGTATGGATGTAGACTTCATACCAGTGACAGTATCTGGAATGAGAGTACCAGTTAAGTGTGTTGTGGCCCATCTTGCCTCCAGGAAAGGGTGCAACAGCTTTGACACCCTTTCCAACTGAATCGGTGCATGCATCCTCATCAGACTGGATGCAACATTATACAGGTAAACAGACTGTCCAGTTGCTCATAATTTTAACTCTATGTTGTAATCACTGAAATAACATCACATACTCCTTCAATCTGTGAAGTTTATTATTTCAGAGATTAGTTAGTGGTGTACTGCAGGCATGCTAGAAGGAAGAAATAGGGGGCTGTTGGCTATATACAGGAATAAAGCCCCGGGCTGTAGCCCTAAATAAGTAGTGTGTTAAACAACTCTTACAGTGCTGTGTTTCAGTAAAAGAATTGGTAGCATGTGGGATAGCAATTCTAAACTTAGTCATGCAATTAAAATCAGAATAAGACACAGAAATGACTGGGAAGTCATTGTATACAGTGATTTCAGTACTAATTTCATCTGAGATAGTACTGTTTAGAGTACATAGTCTGTTTCCCCACAGTAAAATACGCAACAAAAATAGTGCAACAGCAATTGGTGAGTAATTTTTAAATCTAACGGTCTATGATGAAATTGATGTGAGCTTCATAATATGTAGGAAGTCTGACATAATTGTCAAATGGCAGTTGTAGATATCCATGTCAGTCAGGTTTAACCCAAGAAGAGAAGAGAAGAGTACAGTATCACAGAATCATAAATGCCAACTCTAACCTTATTCAGAGGGAGTCTACTGAACATTTGGAAGAAATTTGCTCAAGGAACACAGTAGATGAGAAATGTCTTTCCTAAAAAAAAAATATTCTAATGATGGTATGAATCCACTTGTCCTCTACAAAGTGACGGGAACAATTGGTGATAGTTAAGTATGGTTGACATCTGGGATAAAAGTACAGTCATTTAATTCAGAGGACTAACTCTAATAAAGGCTGAATACTGCAAAAGTTTTCAGACATGTGAACAGATTTATGCACTAAACATAAAACATTTCAAGAACAAAGCAAAGCCAATTTGGAGCATTGTTAGGTATGTATTGAATACTCAGTAAGTCAAATTATTTTTAATTTCCTGGTGACAGTAGCTGTGAAACACCATTAGATTCAAAGCATTGGCCACTAAATGCATTGAATTCTTCCAGAAAATAGCACAACAGTAAAAAAGACTCTGTTTTGTCAACTTCAGATTACAACAATCATTCTTTCTCTTGTGCTGATCCATAGCAGTAGACCTGCATAAAAAACTTTTACTGGAATTAAAAGCAAAGGCATACTGTAAGAGGAATGACACTGTAAAATACGTGAGATAAAAAAAAAGGCCCTGCATCCCTCTCTGGAGTTCAAAATTGTTGTACATTTTGGTGCAAATGTCTTACACAGACATTAGGCAGGGAATTGAGAATCTCGGATTTTCAGAAACAACATAAGACTACCATGTAAGCCACTCTTATGATTTATCAGAATATTTGGACATGTGGTGGTAATTTTAATCAATAGTAATGTTCATATGAACCAGGTTTTTAAACTTTCATTCTATACAGACAGCTGAGAGAGAGTGAGTGAGTGAGTGAGGAGGATGGTGTCATTTCAAGTAAAAGATTAATAATATTAACTTTGTTTGCACTACAGGTGATCCAATAACTTGTATTGTTGATAATGAAAAGATAAAAAAGGCTGTTACAACATACTGCTGGATTACATCAACATTTACTGTGCCAAGATTAAAAGGTGGAAGACCTGGTGTGGATGTAGCTGCACATAATGTAGGACCATATTTGGCATATGAAGAGAGTGTTGTGCACCATAACTACTACCAGTGGGTCCCATTTGTACTGGTATTCCAGGTAAGAGAATGGCAATACCTCATACTTAATCGTACATTATATTGTCTTAAACTTCTTAAAATCCATTATGAACAGTGAAATATTACCTGCCCAGAATCATTCTGACATATCTGTTGAAATTTACTTGTTGTCTTCAGTTTCATCTTTTGTATTTCTTAGATCATGACCATCCACTGTCCTTGTTATGTCATTATCACAGAAGTCAGTCGATATTTCGCATGACACCGCACAGTGTGCAATAGGTGGTAAGTGATGTGCCCGAGTCAGTCATGCCCCCCTCCCCTCCCACTCCACCCTTCTTCTCTTCGTTCAGAGTTGGTGTGTAGGACAAGATTGCTATTACTCCTTTGTATACAACTGACTTTCTGTAATGTACTGCCTTGATCAGTACCTGAAATGTAAATTGGGGATATTATTTTGTTTTTCATACTGAAAGATGGGACCTTCATCAGGAATAATGTTACTTGGAATAGACAGTGTCTTTCTTGTCTTCTCATACTTAGGTGTTACTACAGGGTGGGATGGGACATGTGTACCACCCCAGCCCCTCAGCCCAATATTTTTGAGAAGCAGTTTCAATTTTTTTGAGTCTTAGTTGACAAGAAATGACACTGCAGAATGAATACATCCAAACTTAATTACACATACTAATAGCTGTTGAGCAGTAACAATTAATGCTTTGCAGAATTTAGTAACATGCCAGTAAATAATAAAATCTTTTTTTTTGGGGGGGGGGGTCATCAGTCTGACTGGTTTGATGCGGCCCACCGTGAATTCCTTTCCTGTGCTAACCTCTTCATCTCAGAGTAGCACTTGCAACCTACGTCCTCAATTATTTGCTTGACGTATTCCAATCTCTGTCTTCCTCTACAGTTTTTGCCCTCCACAGCTCCCTCTAGTACCATGGAAGTCATTCCCTCATGTCTTAGCTGATGTCCTATCATCCTGTCCCTTCTCCTTATCAATGTTTTCCACATATTTCTTTCCTCTCCGATTCTGCATAGAACCTCCTCATACCTTACCTTATCAGTCCACCTAATTTTCAACATTTGTCTATAGCACCACATCTCAAATGCTTCGATTCTCTTCTGTTCCGGTTTTCCCACAGTCCATGTTTCACTACCATACAATGCTGTACTCCAGACGTACATCCTCAGAAATTTGTTCCTCAAATTAAGGCCGGTATTTGATATTAGTAGACTTCTCTTGGCCAGAAATGCCTTTTTTGCCATAGCGAGTCTGCTTTTGATGTCCTCCTTGCTCCGTCAGTCATTGGTTATTTTACTGCCTAGGTAGCAGAATTCCTTAACTTCATTGACTTCGTGACCATCAATCCTGATGTTAAATTTCTCGCTGTTCTCATTTCTACTACTTCTCATTACCTTCATCTTTCTCCAATTTACTGTCAACCCATACTGTGTACCCATTAGACTGTTCATTCCGTTCAGCAGATCATTTAATTCTTCTTCACTTTCACTCAGGATAGCAATGTCATCAGCGAATCGTATCATTGATATCCTTTCACCTTGTATTTTAATTCCGCTCCTGAACCTTTCTTTTATTTTCATTATTGCTTCCTCGATGTACAGATTGAAGAGTAGGGGCGAAAGGCTACAGCCTTGTCTTACACCCTTCTTTATATGAGCACTTCGTTCTTTATCGTCCACTCTTATTATTCCCTCTTGGTTGTTGTACGTATTGTATATGACCAGTCTCTCCCTATAGCTTACCCCTACTTTTTTCAGAATCTCGAACAGCTTGCACCATTTTATATTGTCGAACGCTTTTTCCAGGTCGACAAATCCTATGAAAGTGTCTTGATTTTTCTTTAGCCTTGCTTCCATTATTAGCCGTAACGTCAGAATTGCCTCTCTCGTCCCTTTACTTTTCCTAAAGCCAAACTGATAGTCACCTAGCGCATTCTCAATTTTCTTTTCCATTCTTCTGTATATTATTCTTGTAAGCAGCTTCGATGCATGAGCTGTTAAGCTGATTGTGGGATAATTCTCGCACTTGTCAGCACTTGCCATCTTTGGAATTGTGTGGATGATGCTTTTCCAAAAGTCAGATGGTATATCGCCAGACTCATACATTCTACACACCAACGTGATAGTCGTTTTGTTGCCACTTCCCCCAATGATTTTAGAAATTCTGATGGAATGTTATCTGTCCCTTCTGCCTTATTTGACCGTAAGTCCTCCAAAGCTCTTTTAAATTCCGATTCTAATACTGGATCCCCTATCTCTTCTAAATCGACTCCTGTTTCTTCTTCTATCACATCAGACAAATCTTCACCCTCATAGAGGCTTTCAATGTATTCTTTCCACCTATCTGCTCTCTCCTCTGCATTTAACAGTGGAATTCCCGTTGCACTCTTAATGTTACCACCGTTGCTTTTAATGTCACCAAAGGTTGTTTTGAGTTTCCTGTATTCTGAGTCTGTCCTTCAGACAATCATATCTTTTTCGATGTCTTCACATTTTTCCTGCAGCCATTTCGTCTTAGCTTCCCTGCACTTCCTATTTATTTCATTCCTCAGCCACTTGTATTTCTGTATTCCCGATTTTCCCGGAACATGTTTGTACTTCCTCCTTTCATCAATCAACTGAAGTATTTCTTCTGTTACCCATGGTTTCTTCGCAGCTACCTTCTTTGTACCTATGTTTTCCTTCCCAACTTCTATTTGGGAGGACAATGGTTCAATCACGTCTCCAGCCACCCTGATTTAGGTTTTCTGTGATTTCCCTAAATCGTTTCAGGCAAATGCTGGGATGGTTCCATTGAAAGGGCACGGCCGATTTCCTTCACTAACCCAAGCTTGCGCTCCGTCTCTAATGACCTCGTTGTCGACGGGACGTTAAACACTAACCACCACCCACCACCTTCCCAACTTCTGTGATGGAGATGTCCATTCCTCTTCAACTGTACTGCCTACTGCGCTATTCCTTATTGCTGTATCTATAGCATTAGAGAACTTCCATTTATATATTTCACTAAAAAGACAGCATTCTAAGTTTTAATGAACTGTGTTGGATGACTAAGTGATGTATAAGCAAGCATCTGCAAGCTTCAAGGTGGGGTAGCCAGGAGGCTGAAGGGTAACAATCGACTGCCACATGAGAGCTACTTACATTCAAGTGTTAGTATGATAACAAAGTTGCAGTCAGTGCATGTGTCACGAGCAATTGCTATGAAGACAGTTACAGATAATTCACCAACTGTCTCACGCCCCCTCCCTCCCCCCACCCGAGCCGTCTCTCGCCCCCTCCCTCCCCCCACCCGAGCCGTCTCTCACCCCCTCCCTCCCCCCAACCCGAGCCGTCTCTCGCCCCCTCCCTCCCCCCAACCCGAGCCGTCTCTCGCCCCCTCCCTCCCCCCAACCCGAGCCGTCTCTCGCCCCCTCCCTCCCCCCAACCCGAGCCGTCTCTCGCCCCCTCCCTCCCCCCAACCCGAGCCGTCTCTCGCCCCCTCCCTCCCCCCAACCCGAGCCGTCTCTCGCCCCCTCCCTCCCCCCAACCCGAGCCGTCTCTCGCCCCCTCCCTCCCCCCAACCCGAGCCGTCTCTCGCCCCCTCCCTCCCCCCAACCTGAGCCGTCTCTCGCCCCCTCCCTCCCCCCAACCCGAGCCGTCTCTCGCCCCCTCCCTCCCCCCAACCCGAGCCGTCTCTCGCCCCCTCCCTCCCTACCCCCGCCCGAGCCGTCTCTCGCCCCCTCCCTCCCTACCCCCGCCCGAGCCGTCTCTCGCCCCTAGGGCTTCATGTCATGAAGAGCCTCTACAATGGCACCCATTTTTAAATGAGTGTTGTGTTTGTGGACATGAGGGCATTAAAGTTAAAAATTGAAAGTATAGCTAACAATGTTGACTACTGTTTCTTTAAACTGCATGAATCATGAATGAAGGTAGGAAAGGGAGTCTAAGTCACTTGATACTGGATCTAATATCTTACTAACACAAATCTCCAGAATAGCATTTCAGAGAAAGAACTAATGTGATCCATTCTTTTCAAAATGTGTAGGTGCAGTCATTTGGCAAGCAACAGCATTCCAATTGGTCCGGATACCTGTCCTTATATCATTCTACTTGTAGTTCTATTTCTGGTGCAGACAGAAGTAACAAGGCTAGCACATCTGAAGGAAATGTGGCATTTGTGATACTGAATGATGTCAGAGGTAGCTGAGATAGTGGTGGCAGTTCGGAGCTTCAGTCTAAAGTCTTGTTATCCATATACAACCTAGCACATACCTTGCCATCTTTCACTACTGGACAGAATTACCTAGCTGCATGAAAGGATTCTCTTTAACAGCAAATTTCAAAAAAGTCTTCACTATCAGTCTTAGGTCTTGGTGTAGAATGTTCTCTGCAGTTTGAGAAGTTTCATTAATATTTGTTTAAATGTATCATATTGATATTTTTCAAGAAATGCTATTCTGGAGATTTGCAGAAGTAAGATATTAGATTTAATGTTGAGCAAGTTAAACTGTTCCTCTTTCCTCTACTAATATTCATGGTTCAGGTGGTTGAATGTAATATACATAGTGGTCAGAAACAGCCTGAAATTTTTGCAAGGGTGTTTCGGGGTAAGTTGTGCTGAGAAATATTTGTTATGAAAAAGATCTGATGTGTCAAAGCTAATTAGCATTATAGTTACCCAATTAGGCTGTTGTGTGCACACATTAAGTGGTGTGCCAGGGGCAGTGTTGCCAAATGGTTTTAGGAAAACCAAATTACTCACACAAATAAGTGATACAAAATTGGACATGGGATGGTAGAAAGTATTGAACCCGAGGCAAAGGCTGAGCAGTCTTGTGAGCAATTGTCGATGCTAAGAAAACTGACAGTGTTTGGTGGGCTGCTTGAATTTGTATGCACAATGGCCTGATAGGCTAACCTCAATGCTGATTAACTCAAAAATGGCACAACACGTCAATTTCTTTTTTTCTTAACAGTTATTTCTAAGCACAAGCAACATGTCAACACCCTTAAAAGCTTTTCAGACTTTGACCATATTGTGTACTGTTAGCTTAAATCCCAATTTTTTAACTTTCTGCCAAAAGTAAATGTTTTAACTTTTTGTAAATTTCAGTAGTTGAAAAAGATTGTTTTTGCAGGGTCTGATGTTTTATGCACCTCACTGGCTGTGGAAGAAGTGGGAAGGAGGCCTTATTTGCAATATTAGTGAAGGGCTGAGAGGTCCTAAGATGGATGACAATGAGGAGACAAGGAAAAAAATGGAGCGTGTTACTCTATACTTCACATCATCGTGGAGAATGCACGCAATGTACGGTGCATGTTATACCTTTTGTGTCGCTCTCAACGTAATAAATACAGTGAGTAAACACTAATCTGACTTTACGTAGAACAAAAATTACTAGAATGGAGAAAGTGTCTTACATATACTGGAAAATTTCTAAGAATGCACACATACTTCTGAAATCTACCAAGGACTTGAGATCTGTGCTGCTGTGCTGCATTCTGAATGTGGTCAAACTTGCTGTTGAACAAGTGGTTATAACATTTTGGTTCAGTAGCATGTGTGTATGGGAGTTAGCTAACTCCATCTGTTATTCAGATTCAGTGTTTACACAATAAGTAAGAATTTGGAATTTTCAGTACATCAGATTATTGTAATAAACTTGCCAGTAAACTCTTTGTAGTGTGCCTAAGTAGTAATCATAATAACCATAACTTGTTTTGGAAATGCTGAGAAGTGTTGAGTTTAGTTTCTTCGCTGCCTGAACCTGGTAAGCTTATCGGTATCACCAAAGAGTTTAAAATCACACGTTTAATTATTATACCATTCATCTAGGTGGCTATATTTGTATGACAGACGACAGAAATTTAAATATTTTGTGCATTTGTAAAACTGCTGAAGGGAAGATATTTCAAAGTGGTCCTTTTACTTAATTAGGGTGTTGGCAATTAAATTCAATTTGTATCCAGAAAGCATAAAAGTCAAAATGAGATACATACTTTGCAAACAACTGTAAGGTCCATGGCAGAGGCTACCTTGTACCACTAGTAGTCACTTTCTTTCCTGTTACACTGGCAAATTGAGCAACGAAAAATCAGATGTTTAAAAGCCTCTGAACAAACCCTAATGTCTCGGATCTTACCTTCATGGTCCTTTTATAAAATGTACATTGACAGAAGTAGAATTTTTTTTGCAGTCAGCCTCAGATAAGTTGCCTATATTTGTGCGATACTGTCTTGTGGAAAGAGCATTGTCTTCCATCCAGGGATTGCCATTTTTTCATGAAGCATCTTCATCATACTTAGGTGCTGATCGAATGATTGGTAACAAATCTAGCAGTACACCTCTGAGTTTCTCCGTCATCTTCCTTTAATCCAAAACTCACAGTACTCAAGAACGCCTTGCATTAGCATTCTATATGCTGTCTACCTGATGGATGAGCTATACTTTACCAAAATTTTCCCAATTAAGCAGTAGAACAATCACTGTCCCTATTACAAACATTACGTGCTCATTCCATTTCATAGCGCTTTACAATGTTACACCTAGATATTTAATCAAAGTGACTGTGTTGAGGTGCAATCACTAATTCTGTATTCAGATCTTGCAGTGCTATTTTTTGTGCTCATCCTCATTAACTTGCTCTTCTCTATAGCTGCCTTACATCACACCAACTAGAAATTTTGCCTGTCATCTTGTATACTCCTGGAGTCACTCAATGATGACATCTTCCCATACCCCCCCAGGGGGTCCACAACTCTTTTGTGGATACGTGCGTAGCGAGCATGGGACCCCGAGCTAATGTGGCCTTCCTTCCTTTCCGGCTTGCATACCTTCCCTTTCCGCATCCTTCCCCATCCCCCATCTTCGCCCCTCCTCCCCTCACCACTGGCTCTTTCCTTCCCTTTCTCCCCATCTGGGAGTATGGTTTGTGCCTACGTCCGGAGACGGACGCTCGTAAATGTAACGCATTCTTCGCCTTCTTTGCTTGTATGTCTTCTTCCTTCCTTTGTCCTTCTCTTTTCCTTACCTCTTCTCTTTACCCTTTTCTCCGCTGCGGCGTTTGAGACTCTCTTCTTTCCTTTCCCTTTCTCTTTCTTCCTCCCTTCCTCCCTGTGCGTGTCTGTAGGCCGACCCACGCATTTTTGTGCGTAGCCGGTGACGGGGTAACGCGTAATTCCCCACCCCGGGTAGACAGGTAGGACACGTACGTACCCCCTGGTAACGGCCAGGCCCAGGGAGGGGTGACTACTCGAGCTGATACCTTCCGAACATGCCGATTGGTCCCTCCGTCTGTTTGTCGGGAGGTGTGAACAATCACCTAAGGCGGGAGTGCCCTCAGAGGGGGGGCCCCCACAAGGGAGGAGCGCGCCATCGGAGATGCCGGTAATCATGGGGGATTCTTCCGCAATGGTTTCCTCACAAGCGTAAGTTCACTGAGTCTCAGCCACAGACAGTTCTTCCATCGTTGCCACAGTTCCTTGTTGTTTCTCGGTCTGACGAAGGTCACGACTTCTCCACGGTCAACCCTTTCATTATTCAGAATGGTGTCGACGCAATTGCAGGTCCTGTAAAGTCTTGTTCCAGATTACGGAACGGCACCTTGTTGTTAGAAACAGTCAGTGCTCTCCAGGCACAAAAATTGCTGCGTACTTCACTGCTCCACACCTTCCCTGTCCGGGTTGAAGCGCACCGCACTTTAAATTCCTCGTGTGGAGTCATATATACACGCTCCCTCGATGGATTGTCTGATGAAGAAATTCAGCACTACCTGTCTGACCAGGGCGTAACGGCAGTTCATAGTTATGAAAAGGGTTGACACAAACATCATTCCAACCCGCACTGTCTTCTTGACATTTGACAAAGTTCAACTCCCATCGAAAATCAAAGCAGGCTATGAGATAATTTCTGTTCGCCCTTACGTCCCAAACCCTACGCGTTGCTATCGGTGTCAGCGGTTCAATCACACCAGCCAGTCCTGTTCCAATCCGGCCAAATGTGTTATGTGTGGCAAGGATGCCCATGACGGTGATTGTCCAGCTCCATCCCCTCGCTGCATCAACTGTATGGGTGACCACGCTGCTTCCTCTAGAGATTGCCCTGTTTTTAAGGACGAAAAGCTAATCCAGGAAATCAGAGTGAAGGAAAAGGTGTCGACCTTTGCTGCTCACAAATTATTCGCCAGTCGACAACCCACCGTGCCTCAGACAGGAAAATACAGCACTGTCCTTGCTTTGCTTCTCCTCAGCCAACAAAGGAGGTGGCCACGCAGACTTGCGACCTCACCTTTAGTGCTACAATCGTCAGATCGGCCAGCGCAAAGATCGCCCGTTCAACCTCACCACTTTCGCCTGCCCACTCTATGGCTCACCCTTCATCGGGTTCTGCTAAATCTCGAGCCCAAAAGTCAGACACCAAGACTTCGAAAAAAGAGCATACTCGTGAAGATTTTTTACGTACCCCAACTTCACAACCATTGGTTCCTCCTTCATCAAAACATCATATTTCCAAGAAGGCTACAAAGAAACCTAGTTCATCTCCTCCCCCGCAGGGCGTGTCCCATCTACAGCACCACCTGGCGAAAATTGCCCTTGGCCATATTCTGTGTCGCCGAGGCGCAATGCTGGCGGCCAATCAACCGGCCGATCGTTGGTGGCAGGAGCTGCTCCTGAACAACCTATGGATCAGGATCTTCTGCCTTCGTCTGAATGCCATTCCATGCTGTTGGTCGCAAGCTCTGAGCAGTCGTTGAGTTGACGGCAACCTTTGTCACATTCCTCCATTTTCTATTCACCGTATGTCTATTGTCCACTGGAATATCCGCGGCATTCAAGACAATCAGGATGAATTGTCTATCCTCTTACGATCCTACTCGCCGGTCATCTTCTGTCTTCAGGAAACAAAGCTGCATCCTCATGACCACTTTGTTCTCCCTCATTTTCAGTCCGTCCGATATGATCTCCCCTCTGTTGAAGGCACTCCAGCCCATGGAGGATTCGTGATTCTTCTCCATGATACTCTCCATTATCACCCAATCCACTTAAACACTTCCTTCCAAGCTGTCGCCATCCGTCTTTCCCTTTCTGGATACACGTTCTCTCTTTGTACTGTATACATTCCATCGTTCACACCAATGGCACGAGCTGATCTTCTTCTTCTTGGTAAGCTTCCACCCCCCTATTTGCTGGTTGGGGACTTTAATGCCCACCACCCACTTTGGGGATCTCCACATCCTTGTCCACGTGGCTCACTATTGCTAGACGTCTTCCACCAAGCGGATCTAGTTTGCCTCAACACTGGGGTCCCTAAATTTTTGTCTGCCTCCATGACAAATTTATCTCATTTGGACCTTGCGGTTGGTACTGTTCCACTAGCTCGGCGCTTCAAATGGTTCGCCCTTGACGATACACACTCGAGTGACCACTTTCCATGTGTCCTTAGACTGCAGCCTCAACTGCCATATATGCGCCCGCGGCATTGGAAGTTTGCCCAAGCCGATTGGACACTTTTTTCATCTCTAGCGACTTTCGATGACCGTCACTTTCCTACCATCATCGATGAGGTCACTCATATTACAGATGTTATTCTTACAGCTGCGGAACGTTCAATACCACGCACCTCCGAATTGCCCCAGCGCCCCCCCCAGTTCCTTGGTGGAACGAGGCATGCCGTGACGCATTACATGAGCGGCGGTGTGCTCTTCACATTTTCCGCCACCATCCTAATTTGGCCAACTGTATCTGCTATAAGCAGTTCCGTGCGCGATGTCGTCATGTCATCCGCGATAGCAAGAAGGCAAGCTGGGAATTCTATATTAGCTCATTTAACACCTTCACTCCCTCCTCAGAAGTTTGGAGTCGGCTTCGACGGTTCTCAGGCGCGCCTAGTTTCTCCCTGGTCTCTGGGCTCACTGTCGCGCATGATACATTAGTGGACCTCGTCGCAATTTCTAACTCATTGGGTCAGCACTTTGCTGAGATTTCGAGCTCTTCAAATTACCCGTCAGCGTTTCTCCCAAAAAAACGTGCAGCGGAAGTGCAACATCTTGCTTTCTCCTCTCAAAATCGCGAAAGCTACAATACTGCTTTCTCCATGCGGGAACTCCAACATGCACTCTCTTCTTCTCGCTCCTCCGCCCCAGGACCGGATGGTATCCACATCCAAATGTTGCTGCATTTATCAACACATAGTCTGCGTTACCTCCTTCGCCTTTATAATCGAATTTGGACAGACAGTGCTTTTCCCAGACAATGGCGGGAAGCTATCGTCATTCCTGTTCCGAAACCTGGAAAGGACAAATATCTCCCCTCTAGCTATCACCCCATTTCTCTAACGAGTAGGGTCTGTAAGGTTTTGGAGCGTATGGTGAATTACCGTTTAGCTTGGTGGCTGGAATCCCTCAGTCTTTTAACACCTGCCCAATGCGGATTCCGAAAGCATCGTTCTGCAGTTGACCATCTTGTTGCTCTCTCCACTTAATCCACTCCGGAAACGCCAAACAGTAGCAATATTTTTTGATCTGGAGAGAGCATACGATACCTGTTGGAGGACAGGCATCCTCCGCACACTGTTCTCCTGGGGCTTTCGAGGTCGGCTGCCCCTTTTTCTTCATAAATTTATGGCAGAGCGCATATTTAGGGTGCGGGTGAACACTACTGTCTCCCGTACTTTCTCCCAAGAAAACGGGGTACCCCAGGGCTCCGTGCTGAGTGTTGTACTGTTCACCATTGCCATAAATCCAATTATAGATTGTCTCCTTCCTGATGTCTCGGGCTCCCTCTTTGTGGACGATTTTGCGATCTACTACAGCTCTCAACGGACCAGCCTTATTGAACAACGTCTTCAAGGATGTCTCGATAGCCTCCACTCTTGGAGCGTCGAAACCGGCTTCGGTTTTTCTCCCAGTAAGACCGTTTGTGTTAATTTTTGGCGCTGTAAGGAGTTTCTTCCACCCTCCTTACATCTAGGACCTGTCAACCTTCCGTTTTCGGATGTCGCTAAATTCTTGGGTCTTATGTTTGACAGGAAACTGTGCTGGTCCTCCCACGTTTCCTATCTTTCGGCTCGATGTCTGCGATCCCTCAACACCCTCCGTGTCCTGAATGGTACCTCCTAGGGAGCAGACCGAGCGGTCCTTCTCTGCCTTTATCGGGCCTTAGTGCGTTCGAAATCTGACTATGGAAGCATAGTCTACTCCTCTGCTCGGCCGGCTATTCTTCGGCGTCTCGACTCTATCCACCACTGGATTACGTTTAGTGTCTGGAGCTTTTTACACCAGCCCTGTGGAAAGCCTTTATGCTGAGACTGCTGAACCTCCGCTGTCCAATCGGCGAGTAGTCCTTCTGAGTCGTTATGCTAGCCATCAGTCTTCCATGCTTGCTAATCCAGCCCATGACATTTTTTTTTCGACGCCTCCTTTGATGTAGGGTACGCAGATCGCCTCTCCTCCCTACTACCACTGGGAGTCCGCTTCCGTCAACTGCTCCATTCTCTTTCCTTCCGCTTTCCTAAAAGCTTCTTGACAACTTGGGGTACAGCACTGCCTTGGCTCCGTCCTCGGATCTGCCTGCTCCATGACCTTTGTCGATTTCGATTTCCCAAGTATGGTACCCCCTTCACTTGTTTATCGTCGGGCATTTGCTGCTCTATGTGCACAATTGAAGGAAGCCACATTTATTTACACCGATGGCTCGAAAACATCGTTAGGTGTAGGGAGTGCCTATATTGTTGGCGACACCCCAAATCACTTTCGGCTTCCCGACCAGTGTTCAGTTTATACTGCGGAGGTTTACGCTGTTCTCCAGGCTGTCCACTACATCCGCCGCCATCAGCGGATACAGTACGTTGTCTGCTCAGATTCTCTCAGCTCTCTCCTCAGTCTCCAAGCTCTTTACCCTGTGCACCCTCTGGTCCACCGGATTCAGGACTGTCTGCGCTTGCTCCACCTGGGGGGCGTCTTGGTGGTGTTCCTCTGGCTCCCGGGACACGTTGGTATCTGTGGAAATGAGGCGGCTGATATAGCAGCCAAGGCTGCAGTCTCTCTTCTTCGGCCAGCTATTCAATCGATTCCCTTCGCCGATCTATGGAGCATTTTATGTCGTCGGTTTGTTCTTTTATGGCACGCACATTGGTCGACACTTCCCCATAATAAATTGCGGTACGTGAAAGCTCTTCCTTGTGCTTGGACCTCTTCCTCCCGAACGCGTCGTCGGGAGGAGGTATTTTAACTAGACTCCGGATAGGGCATTGTCTTTTTAGCCATAGACATCTTTTAAGCGGCGATCCTCCCCCACTCTGTCCCCACTGCTCTCAGCTGTGGACGGTAAGACACCTTTTAATTGAGTGCCCCTATTTTAATCCGTTACGCTCCTGTCTACAGCTGTCGCCTGATATATCGTCGATTTTAGCAGATGACACACGCTCAGCCGATAATGTTCTCAAGTTTATTAGTGCCAGTGAAATGACGTCAGTCATTTGAAACTTTTTTTGGGGGCAACCAACCCCTTCTGTAGAGGATTTTTAAGCCTTCTTTCTGTTTTTAGTTTCTCCAATTTTATGAATTTGGTTCCCATTGCTGCTGGTTTCCATTTTCGGTTTTTTAGTGTTTCTTAAGTCCCGGACCAGACGCTAATGACCATAGCAGTTTTGCGTCATAAAACCAAAACCAAAAAAAACCTTCCCATACACCAGTGACATCAGCAAACGGCTGTTAATTGCTGCTCACCCTGTCTCAGGTCATTTATGTATCTAGAGAATATAAGTGGTCCTATCACGCTTCCCTGGGGCACTTGTGACGATATCCTTGTCTCCAAAGAATACTCACAAAGAATGACACAAGGGGTTCTATTATTGAAGATATTTTCCACCCATCACACATAAGAGAACCTAAATCATATGCTTGGACACTTGTCAACAGTCTGTAGTGGGACATAATTTCAAATGCTTTCCAAAAGTCTAGGAATATGGAATCTGCCTGTTGCCCTCCATCCATGGATTGTAGTATATCATGTGAGAACAGGGAGAGTTGAATTTTCAGATGGCTGATGTACTCTAAACCCATGCTGATTTGTGTACAGAAGCTTTCCTGTCTTGAGCAAACTTATTGTATCCGAACTCAGACTGTGGTAGAGAATTCTGCAACGAACCAATGTCCAATGTTAAGGATATTGGTTATAATTATCATATATTTACCTTTCTTACATACAGGAGTCACTTGCACTTTTTTCCCTCCCCTTGGGACTTTATGCTGAGTGAGAGATTTAGAATAAATGCAGGCTATGTAAGGGGGTCAATGCTGGGTCAATGGTGCAGAGCGCTCTGTGTAAAACCAAATTGGGATTCCATCTGGACCTGGTGATTTATTTGCTTTCAGCTCTTTCAGATGCTTCCCTTGTATGTTTGTACGTTCCTCCTACATGAATGATTTCTTAAACATGAAATTTAAAACTTCAGATTTTCTTTTACTGTCTTTTATTACTACCCCAGAATGGTTGATGAGTGACTGGATAGAAGCCTTCAACCCACTTAGTGAATATACAAGGCTAGAATTTTCTCGAGTTCTCAGCAAGATCTTTTACTAATGTATGCCAATGGAAGTTTTTATATACTTTACATATAGATCTTCTTATAGACACATACATTTCTACTAATTTTTGCTTGTCAAAAAGTGTGTGCGCTCTCTTCTGAACTGAGAGTGCAACAACGTTTTCTCAGCATTATCTGAACTTGATTGTTAAGCACAAGGTTCCTTTTCATCCTTAATCCACTTACTTGGCACATACATGTCCAGATCAATCAATCAATCAATCAAGAGACAGACTCCTGTTGTTAGAAACCCACGATGTTTGCTTTGTATGGCTCTGTGAAGTTTCTTCATGGTCTCCCAATATCTTACAGAATTTATTATTTCACCTGTTTCCAAAAATTAAATGAGCAGAACCCCGTTTTCTGTCCCAAAACACTGACACCTTGATTTTCGTTGCTGTTTGTTGAGTTGTGAATTTTTTGGCTGAAGGAGAATGAGTATGACACCACTGCACTGACTGTTGTTTGCCCTTTGGAGTATGGTGACAAGCCCAAGTTTCATCTTCTATCACTATAGAAATGAGAAAAGCCTTGTCTTCAGCCTCGATCAAGAAATTCATGAGCAGCACTAACCCTGTTCATTTTGTGTGTTTTGGTAAATTGTTGAATGGCAATCAGAGATGATGAGCTTCAATTTTCTGCACCACATCATCAGTCACAACAAATGGCCTTCCGATTCTGTCTTCATAATGAATTTTCATCCTTTGAAAATTGAAATTCTGCACCCATTTCATCACATGCTCTCTTGACATTACATCCTCTCCACACACTGAAACAATTTCATGATGAATCGCAGCAGTGTTCATGCCCTTAGCATGTAGGTAGCAAATTACAGCATGCACTTTGCACTTGCCAGGAGCCGGAATGAGAATGCTTATTTCTAACAGTCACCACAACACTAATCTACGAGCTAATGATTGTTGGGAATGCTTCTTCCTTCCATTGGTTTCCTGTGACATAGCAGTGGTACCAACTTCTCCCACAGACATTACATGTTAAAGCTGCATGCCTTATAACCTTAGTTTCTGGGTAAGCCTCGTATCTCTAGCAAATTTCACCCTGCAGTCTAATTTTCATGCAACTTAGTGTTTGATACCGTCTCTCCTGAACTGTGTGCCATACAGTGATAAAATTTTGCTGGTACATCTAGTGGTATATGTGAATACTGTCTGCAAAATGTCAAGAAAACAGTAATAAATTAAAACATCATGCTTCATGTGGCAGTTTTACAGCATGAACAGTGAAAATGTACTAAGTAATAAATGTTTTTCCTTTCATCATTTTTTGGGGGTTGTCAGTGAGAAACATTTCATAAAACATTGACATTATGTGTAAAGTTTGTTGAAAGTTGCTAAATGCACTCACATTAGCAGATACAGGATGAATGAAATCTGGATATACATGTATCATGGGCAACACTTATCTTTCACTTTCACCCTCACAGCAATTCCTTAGACAGCAAGTGATATGTGTACTGTTTGGTTGAAATCAGTCCAGTGGTTTGCACTTGGAGTTAATTGCTTCTACATTGTTTTCCCCTAGATAATATGTGCATTTGAATATAAATGCTTTGCTTCCTTTTGCAAGTTTAATTATAATTGTTCTTAATTATTCCCACAAAACACTGAACATTTTTATGAAGAGACTACACTTAAAGAATTTCAGATGATGTTAAATGCAGTTTTCTAATGATGAGAAATTACACATCCATTATCTAATACTATTGATAATGCAGAGGGGTATCTTGGGAACATCAAAAGGATTTGAGGATGTCTGCATACATCGAAGTGCAATACAGAAAAATTTACACTTACATTTTATGAGAAAATGTTCTGTATGGACTTGTCACACCAGTAGCTATGCTAGACGTATTAACATAATTTGTTACAGAATGAAATCACTGTACACTGTGTGATATGAAGCTACAACTTAAAAAAAAAATACTGTAAATAAACAATGTACAAAGAAAAGGGCAATGTTCTTCAGAAATAAATTAAATTCAGTAACCTTTTTTCAGTTTGGAAACATATTTCTAATCAACAAGTTCCTGGGTGGGACATTTCTTGAGTATGGAACCAAAGTTCTGCAACTTCCGGACCAAGAATTTCGAACTGATCCAATGGCTGATGTATTCCCAAAAGTTACAAAATGCACATTTCATAAATATGGTCCTTCAGGTATGAATAATTTCTTTGTCCTGTACGCAATTTTTTCTTGCATGAAAGAAATTTTATGTTGCTAAATGTGCATAAATATATCCTTATAGTGTTAATATAATTTCAATTTACTTTGCAGGGGGGATACAGGTACTTGATGTTATGTGTGTACTTGCACTCAATATTCTCAATGAGAAGATATACATCTTCCTGTGGTTTTGGTTAATAATATTGGCAGTTATATCGAGCTTGGGCCTATTGTACACATTAGCAATTATGCTGTTTCCAAAAGCCAGAGAAATTGTTTTTAAACGAGGTTTCAAAATTTCAAGAACAGCTACGAAATCAATAGCCACAAAACTCTCTGTAAGTATATTGAAGATAATGGTGTATTTCTGTGTGATAAAATATTATTATTATTATTATTATTACACTCCTGGAAATTGAAATAAGAACACCGTGAATTCATTGTCCCAGGAAGGGGAAACTTTATTGACACATTCCTGGGGTCAGATACATCACATGATCACACTGACAGAACCACAGGCACATAGACACAGGCAACAGAGCATGCACAATGTCGGCACTAGTACAGTGTATATCCACCTTTCGCAGCAATGCAGGCTGCTATTCTCCCTTGGAGACGATCGTAGAGATGCTGGATGTAGTCCTGTGGAACGGCTTGCCATGCCATTTCCACCTGGCGCCTCAGTTGGACCAGCGTTCGTGCTGGACGTGCAGACCGCGTGAGACGACGCTTCATCCAGTCCCAAACATGCTCAATGGGGGACAGATCTGGAGATCTTGCTGGCCAGGGTAGTTGACTTACACCTTCTAGAGCACGTTGGGTGGCACGGGATACATGCGGACGTGCATTGTCCTGTTGGAACAGCAAGTTCCCTTGCCGGTCTAGGAATGGTAGAACGATGGGTTCGATGACGGTTTGGATGTACCGTGCACTATTCAGTGTCCCCTCGACGATCACCAGTGGTGTATGGCCAGTGTAAGAGATCGCTCCCCACACCATGATGCCGGGTGTTGGCCGTGTGTGCCTCGGTCGTATGCAGTCCTGATTGTGGCGCTCACCTGCACGGCGCCAAACACGCATACGACCATCATTGGCACCAAGGCAGAAGCGACTCTCATCGCTGAAGACGACACGTCTCCATTCGTCCCTCCATTCACGCCTGTCGCGACACCACTGGAGGCGGGCTGCACGATGTTGGGGCGTGAGCGGAAGACGGCTTAACGGTGTGCGGGACCGTAGCCCAGCTTCATGGAGACGGTTGCGAATGGTCCTCGCCGATACCCCAGGAGCAACAGTGTCCCTAATTTGCTGGGAAGTGGCGGTGCGGTCCCCTACGGCACTGCGTAGGATCCTACGGTCTTGGCGTGCATCCGTGCGTCGCTGCGGTCCGGTCCCAGGTCGACGGGCACGTGCACCTTCCGCCGACCACTGGCGACAACATCGATGTACTGTGGAGACCTCACGCCCCACGTGTTGAGCAATTCGGCGGTACGTCCACCCGGCCTTCCGCATGCCGACTATACGCCCTCGCTGAAAGTCCGTCAACTGCACATACGGTTCATGTCCACGCTGTCGCGGCATGCTACCAGTGTTAAAGACTGCGATGGAGCTCCGTATGCCACGGCAAACTGGCTGACACTGACGGCGGCAGTGCACAAATGCTGCGCAGCTAGCGCCATTCGACGGCCAACACCACGGTTCCTGGTGTGTCTGCTGTGCCGTGCATGTGATCATTGCTTGTACAGCCCTCTCGCAGTGTCCGGAGCAAGTATGGTGGGTCTGACACACCGGTGTCAATGTGTTCTTTTTTCCATTTCCAGGAGTGTATTATTATTATTATTATTATTATTATTATTATTATTATTATTATTATTACTATTATTTCTTTCTATTCTCAGACGTTATGTCTGATCAAAAATGGACAGTGATGCGGACCTTGATCAAGCGTGACTTCCTTTTAACTGTACGGTATATGTTATATTGCATTTAGGAACTTTCGGGTCATTGAACATGTATCAATAATTACAGATTTTTGTAGTTGTATATATATGTTTGGATGTAGCTGTATTGTATTGATGTACTGGTGGATATTGTGAGGTATGACTCCTGTAGTTGATAGTATATTTGGTATAATGTCGACTTTATCCTGATGCCACATGTCCTTGACTTCCTCAGCCAGTTGGATGTATTTTTCAATTTTTCTCCTGTTTTCTTCTGTATATTGTGTTGGGTATGGATATTTCAATTAGTTGTGTTACTTTCTTCTTTTTATTGGTGAGTATGATGTCAGGTTTGTTATGTGGTGTTGTTTTATCTGTTATAATGGTTCTGTTCCAGTATAATTTGTATTCATCATTCTCCAGTACATTTTGTGGTGTGTACTTGTATGTGGGAACGTGTTGTTTTATTAGTTTATGTTTTATGGCAAGTTGTTGATGTATTATTTTTGCTACATTGTCATGTCTTCTGGGGTATTCTGTATTTGCTAGTATTGTACATCCACTTCTGATGTGATCTACTGTTTCTATTTGTTGTTTGCAAAGTCTGCATTTATCTGTTGTGGTATTGGGATCTTTAATAATATGCTTGCTGTAATATCTGGTGTTTGTTTGATCCTGTATTGCAATCATGAATCCTTCCGTCTCACTGTATATATTGCCTTTTCTTAGCCATGTGTTGGATGCGTCTTGATCTATGTGTGGCTGTGTTAGATGATACGGGTGCTTGCCGTGTAGTGTTTTCTTTTTCCAATTTACTTTCTTCGTATCTGTTGATGTTATGTGATCGAAAGGGTTGTAGAAGTGGTTATGAAATTGTAGTGGTGTAGCCGATGTATTTATATGAGTGATTGCTTTGTGTATTTTGCTAGTTTCTGCTCGTTCTATAAAGAATTTTCTTAAATTGTCTACCTGTCCATAATGTAGGTTTTTTATGTCGATAAATCCCCTTCCTCCTTCCTTTCTGCTTAATGTGAATCTTTCTGTTGCTGAATGTATGTGATGTATTCTATATTTGTGCCATTGTGATCGTGTAAGTGTATTGAGTGCTTCTAGGTCTGTGTTACTCCATTTCACTACTCCAAATGAGTAGGTCAATATTGGTATAGCATAAGTATTTATAGCTTTTGTCTTGTTTCTTGCTGTCAATTCTGTTTTCAGTATTTTTGTTAGTCTTTGTCTATATTTTTCTTTTAGTTCTTCTTTAATATTTGTATTATCTATTCCTATTTTTTGTCTGTGTCCTAGATATTTATAGGCATCTGTTTTTTCCATCGCTTCTATGCAGTCGCTGTGGTTATCCAATATGTAATCTTCTTGTTTAGTGTGTTTTCCCTTGACTATGCTATTTTTTCTTAAATTTGTCTGTTCCAAAAGCCATATTTTATCGTTGCTGAATACTTCTGTTATCTTTAGTAATTGGTTGAGTTGTTGATTTGTTGCTGCCAGTAGTTTTAGATCATCCATGTATAGCAAATGTGTGATTTTGTGTGGGTATGTTCCAGTAATATTGTATCCATAATTTGTATTATTTAGCATGTTGGATAGTGGGTTCAGAGCAAGGCAGAACCAGAAAGGACTTAAAGAGTCTCCTTCGTATATTCCACGCTTAATCTGTATTGGCTGTGACGTGATATTATTTGTATTTGTTTGGATATTAAGTGTGGTTTTCCAATTTTTCATTACTGTGTTTACGAACTGTATCAATTTAGGATCTACTTTGTATATTTCCAATATCTGTAGTAACCATGAGTGGGGTACACTATCAAAAGCTTTTTGGTAATCAATGTATGCGTAGTGTAGGGACCTTTGTTTAGTTTTAGCTTGATATGTCACCTCTGTATCTATTATCAGTTGCTCTTTACATCCTCGTGCTCCTTTGCAGCAGCCTTTTTGTGCTTCATTTATAATTTTGTTCTGTGTTGTATGTGTCATAAATTTCTGTGTGATGACTGAAGTTAATATTTTGTATATTGTTGGTAGGCATGTTATGGGGCGATATTTAGCTGGGTTTGCTGTGTCTGCTTGATCTTTAGGTTTCAGATAGGTTATTCCATGTGCAAGTGTATCAGGGAATGTGTATGGGTCTGCAATGTAACTGTTAAATAATTTAGTTAGATGTGAATGTGTTGAGGTGAACTTCTTTAGCCAGAAATTTGCTATTGTATCATTTCCAGGGGCTTTCCAATTGTGTGTAGAATTAATTGCTTGGGTGACTTCATGTTGCAAAATTATCACTTCAGGCATTTGTGGTATCATCTTGTATGTGTCTGTTTCTGCTTGTATCCACCGTGCATGCCTGTTATGTTGTACCGGGTTTGACCATATGTTGCTCCAGAAGTGTTCCATGTCTGTTATGTTTGGTGGATTGTCTATTTTAATGTGTGTGTTATCCATTGTTTGGTAAAATCTCTTTTGGTTTGTGTTGAATGTTTGGTTTTGTTTCCTTCTATTTTCAAATTTTTTGTATCTTCTAAGTCGTTTGGCCAATGCTTGTAATTTCTGGTTTTTTTCATCTAATTGCTCTATCACTTCTTGTTGTGAGATTTTACCTAGCCTTTTTCGTTTTTTCTGACATTTCATTTCCTATAAATTGTGTTAGCTGTCCGATGTCTTTTCTCAGTTTTTCTATTCTGATCTGTAGCCTGTGTTGCCATGCTGGTTTTGTGGGTTTCTTCTGTGTGTTGGTTTGTTCTGATCTCTGCCTAGTGCGTATATTTAGTGTAGTGAGTGCTCCTATATAAACCAGTAGTTGTAACTCTTCCATAGTTGTGTTTTCATTTATTTTGTTGTGTATGATTGTGTTGATAGTTTTTATTGTTGTTTCGACTTCTGGGTTATTTGGCGATCTATGCAAGAATGGTCTAATGTCTGTAATTGTGTCTTTGTATTCTATATGTCAGCTGAAATTTCTCTTCTATATCTAACACGTGTCTCTTCGTGTTCTATTTGTGCTTGTTCTGGTGGCTGTCTTAAGATTTCGTTTTCCTCTGATTGTTTAATTGATGCGTGTTGTTCTTTGTTTGTTTGCTCTGGGATGTTTGAGTCCATTACTGTATTTTCTTCTTCTTCTGATTGCACATTATTTTGTTCCAGTATTTGTTGTACTTGTTGTTTGATGTTTTCTAATTCTGAGTGGGGTATCCTGTTATTTTTGATTATTACATGGATCTGATCAGCTAGTCGTTGTTCTGTTAAAAATTTTAATTCTGGGTATCTGGTAATAAATGTTGTGTATACTTGTGTTCTGTATCCAGTTGTGTTGGTTCCTAAATTTGTTGCTTGGTAATAACAGAACATAAGGTGTCGGTTAACTTCACCTGACCATCTCATCCTCTGTCTTTGTTTTCCTTCTAGGGTGGTTACAGGAAGCATATCCTGCAAAACACCTCTATTCGGATTTAAATCCTTTTCCAGTTGGCTAGCAGTGTCGTTACCATTGTGGGCGGGCATAGGGTTCAAGCGTCGTCCCCGACCATGATGGCACTTGTCCGAGGCTTCTTTAGTTCTGTCCTGAACCAAGTAATCACACTAAAAGGGGGGTTAGCCCTATTAGTGGTTTGTTCTTTTCGTCGCCTTTTACGACTGGCAGAACATACCGGAGGCCTATTCTTTTCCCGGGCCTCCACGGGGGTTATTATTATTATTATTATTATTATTATTATTATTATTATTATTATAATAAGTGCCCGGGAAAAGAATAGGCCTCCGGTATGTTCTGCCAGTTGTAAAAGGCGACGAAAAGAACAAACCACTAATAGGGCTAACCCCCCTTTTAGTGTGATTAGTTGGTTCAGGACAGAACTAAAAGAGCCTCGGACAAGCGCCGTCTTGGTCGGGGACAACGTTTGAACCCTATGCCCGCCCACAATGGTAACGACACTGCTAGCCAACTCGAAAATGATTTAAATCCAAATAGAGGTGTTTTGCAGGATATGCTTCCTGCAACCACCCTAGAAGGAAAACAAAGACAGAGGATGAGATGGTCAGATGAAGTTAATCGACACCTCATGTTCTGTTATTACCAAGCAACAAATCTAGGAACCAACACAACAGGATACAGATCACAAGTATACACAACATTTATTATCAGATACCCAGAATTAAAATTTTTAACAGAACAACGACTAGCTGATCAGATCCGTGTAATAATCAAAAATAACAGGATACCCCAGTCAGAATTAGAAAACGTCAAACAACAAGTACAAGAAGTACTGGAACAAAGTAATGTGCAATCAGAAGAGGAAGAAAATACAGTAATGGACTCAAACATCCCAGAGCAAACAAACGAAGAACAACACGCATCAATTAAACAATCAGAGGAAAACGAAATCTTAAGACAGCCACCAGAACAAGCACAAATAGAACTCGAAGTAACACACATGTTAGATATAGAAGAAAAATTTCAGCTTAAATATATAGAATACAAAGACACAAATACAGACATTAGACCATTCTTGCATAGACCGCCAAATAACCCACAAGTCGAAACAACAATAAAAACTATCAGCACAATCATACACAACAAAATAAATGAAAACACAACTATGGAAGAGTTACAACTACTGGTTTATATAGGAGCACTCACTACACTAAATATACACACTAAGCAGAGATCAGAACCAACCAACCCACAGAAGAAACCCACAAAACCAGCATGGTAACACAGGCTACAGATCAGAATAGCAAAGCTGAGAAAAGACATCGGACAGCTAACACAATTTATAAGAAATGAAATGTAACGAAAAAGGTTAGGTAAAATTTCACAACAAGAAGTGATAGAGCAATTAGATGAAAAGAATCAAAAATTACAAGCATTGGCCAAACGACTTAGAATATACAAAAAATATGAAAATAGAAGGAAACAAAACTAAACATTCAACACAAACCAAAATAAATTTTACCAGACAATAGGTAACACACACATTAAAATAGACAATCCACCAAACATAACAGACATGGAACACTTCTGGAGCAACATATGGTCAAACCCGGTACAACATAACAGGCATGCACGGTGGATACAAGCAGAAACAGATACATACAAGATGACACCACAAATGCCTGAAGTGATAATTTTGCAACATGAAGTCACCCAAGCAATTAATTCTACTCACAGTTGGAAAACCCCTGGAAAAGATAAAATAACAAATTTCTGGCTAAAGACATTCACCTCAACACATTCACATCTAACTAAATTATTTAACAGTTACATTGCAGACCCATACACATTCCCTGATACACTTACACGTGGAATAACTTATCTGAAACCTAAAGATCAACCAGACACAGCAAACCCAGCAAAATATCGCCCCATAACATACCTACCAACAATATACAAAATATTAACTTCAGTCATCACACAGAAATTAATGACACATACAACACAGAATAAAATTATAAATGAAGAACAAAAAGGCTGTTGCAAAGGAGCACGAGGATGTAAAGAGCAACTGATAATAGATGCAGAGGTGACATATCAAGCTAAAACTAAACAAAGGTCGCTACACTACGCATACATTGATTACCAAAAAGCTTTTGATAGTGTACCCCACTCATGGTTACTACAAATATTGGAAATATACAAAGTAGATCCTAAATTGATACAGTTCGTAAACACAGTAATGAAAAATTGGAAAACCACACTTAATATCCAAACAAATACAAATAATATCACGTCACAGCCAATACAGATTAAGCGTGGAATATACGAAGGAGACTCTTTAAGTCCTTTCTGGTTCTGCCTTGCTCTGAACCCACTATCCAACATGCTAAATAATACAAATTATGGATACAATATTACTGGAACATACCCACACAAAATCACACATTTGCTATACATGGATGATCTAAAACTACTGGCAGCAACAAATCAACAACTCAACCAATTACTAAAGATAACAGAAGTATTCAGCAACGATATAAATATGGCTTTTGTAACAGACAAATTTAAGAAAAAATAGCATAGTCAAGGGAAAACACACTAAACAAGAAGATTACATATTGGATAACCACAGCGACTGCATAGAAGCGATGGAAAAAACAGATGCCTATAAATATCTAGGACACAGACAAAAAATAGGAATAGATAATACAAATATTAAAGAAGAACTAAAAGAAAAATATAGACAAAGACTAACAAAAATACTGAAAACAGAATTGACAGCAAGAAACAAGACAAAAGCTATAAATACTTATGCTATACCAATATTGACCTACTCATTTGGAGTAGTGAAATGGAGTAACACAGACCTAGAAGCACTCAATACACTTACACGATCACAATGGCACAAATATAGAATACATCACATACATTCAGCAACAGAAAGATTCACATTAAGCAGAAAGGAAGGAGGAAGGGGATTTATCGACATAAAAAACCTACATTATGGACAGGTAGACAATTTAAGAAAATTCTTTATAGAACGAGCAGAAACTAGCAAAATACACAAAGCAATCACTCATATAAATACATCGGCTACACCACTACAATTTCATAACCACTTCTACAACCCTTTCGATCACATAACATCAACAGATACGAAGAAAGTAAATTGGAAAAAGAAAACACTACATGGCAAGTACCCGTATCATCTAACACAGCCACACATAGATCAAGACGCATCCAACACATGGCTAAGAAAAGGCAATATATACAGTGAGACGGAAGGATTCATGATTGCAATACAGGATCAAACAATAAACACCAGATATTACAGCAAGCATATTATTAAAGATCCCAATACCACAACAGATAAATGCAGACTTTGCAAACAACAAATAGAAACAGTAGATCACATCAGAAGTGGATGTACAATACTAGCAAATACAGAATACCCCAGAAGACATGACAATGTAGCAAAAATAATACATCAACAACTTGCCATAAAACATAAACTAATAAAACAACACGTTCCCACATACAAGTACACACCACAAAATGTACTGGAGAATGATGAATACAAATTATACTGGAACAGAACCATTATAACAGATAAAACAACACCACATAACAAACCTGACATCATACTCACCAATAAAAAGAAGAAAGTAACACAACTAATCGAAATGTCCATACCCAATACAACAAATATACAAAAGAAAACGGGAGAAAAAATTGAAAAATACATCCAACTGGCTGAGGAAGTAAAAGACATGTGGCATCAGGATAAAGTCGACATTATACCAATTATACTATCAACTACAGGAGTCATACCACACAATATCCACCAGTACATCAATGCAATACAGCTACATCCAAACTTATATATACAATTACAGAAATCCGTAATTATTGATACATGTTCAATTACCCGAAAGTTCCTAAAAGCAATATAACATATACCGTACAGTTAAAAGGAAGTGACGCTTGATCAAGGTCCGCATCACTTTCCATTTTTAACCAGACTTAACGTCTAATAATAATAATAATAATAATAATAATAATAATAATATCATCAAACTGTCTGATCACCGCCGGCCGCGGTGGTCTAGCGGTTCTGGCGCTGCAGTCCGCGGGACTGCTACGGTCGCAGGTTCAAATCCTGCCTCGGGCATGGGTGTGTGTGATGTCCTTAGGTTAGTTAGGTTTAAGTAGTTCTAAGTTCTAGGGGACTTATGACCTAAGATGTTGAGTCCCATAGTGCTCAGAGCCTCCTCTTTTTTTTTTTTTTTTTTTTTTTTTTTTTTTTTTTTTTTTTTTTTTTTTTGCAATGATAGTTAGCTTTTGAAAAACTGATGTAAATTGTTAGGAAAAAATCTACTCACCTAGTGGTGGCAGCAGAATATTTATATGAAGATATTTAAGTTTGCAAGCTTTTGGAGCCAGTGGCCCCTTCTGGCAGAAGGGGAATGAAGGGGCATGAAGGAAAAGTATTGTTGAAGAGTAGGAAAAAAGAGCAGAGTTTGGAATATATATATATATAGACACACACACCTAAAAACAAAGATGATGTGACTTACCAAATGAAAGTGCTGGCAGGTCGACAGACACACAAACATACACACAAAATTCAAGCTTTCGCAACAAACTGTTGCCTCATCAGGAAAGAGGGAAGGAGAGGTAAAGACGAAAGGATGTGGGTTTTAAGGGAGAGGGTAAGGAGTCATTCCAATCCCGGGAGTGGAAAAACTTACCTTAGGGGGAAAAAAGGACGGGTATACACACACACACACACACACACACACACACACACACACACACACACACACACACATATCCATCCACACATACAGACACAAGCAGACATAAAATATATAACTAAAATTGAGTGAAGAAAGCAACATTCACTGTGAAGAAATGCTGAAACCAAAGAAATTAGTGTAGATAAAGGCCATGGGGATGGTGAGAACCAAGGACATGTTGCGATACCAGTTCCCATTTGTGCAGTTCTGAGAAATTGGTATCTGGGGGAAAATTCCAGATGGCAAATGTGGGAAACAGGCACTGAGATCACCACTATCAGCTACTTTGACAAGGCTAAGAGTTCCTACAATCATGCCCTGAAATGAGGTCCGTTGTCAGACATTTTGCCCACCACAACTAGAATAGCTTTTTGTCAACCTCCCTCTCTCTGCAATATCCTTGTCGGATCCTATTCTCCTTGTGCACCCATCTCCCTACCTTTGGCTTCTATCCCTGTGACTGTCCCCACTGTAAGACTTGACCTATGCAACTTCTTGTCACCACCTATACCAGCTCTGTAACTGGCAAAACATACACTGTCAAATGGAGAGCCACCTTCGAAACAGCACGTCATATACCACCTGTTATGTAAACATTATTCGGCCTTTTATGTCGACATGACTACTACCAGTTTACCAGTTGGGATGAATGGGCACATGCAGTTTGTGTATACTGGCAACACACAATATCCTTCATGTCCTCAGTGCCTGTTGCACCACATGTACCATCTGGATTCTTCCCCAAGACACCATTTTCTCAGAACTCTAAAAGTTTGAACTGCTGCTACATGTTCTTGGTTCTTGCTACCAACCTGGCCTCAGTCTTAATTTCTTCAGTCTCAGCATTTCTTCATGTTAACTATCTCTTTATTCACTCCCTTTCAGTTTTCTATATCTTTCACTTTGACTTGATATCTCCCCCCCCCTCCCCCCACTTCCATTACATACAATGTACTTAGCTTTCTGCTCTTATTAACTACTGTATTTACTCGAATCTAAGCCGCACTTTTTTTCCGGTTTTTGTAATCCAAAAAACCGCCTGCGGCTTAGAATCGAGGGCAAAATAAGCGCAAGTTCTGAAAAATGGTGGTAGGTGCTGCCACAACTAACTTCTGCCGTCGAATATATGTAGCGCTACACAGGCACGCTTTGCAGGCACAAAGATAAATACTGGCGCCAAAACCTCTGAATCAGTAAATAAATTAAAAAAAGGTGGAAGACGAGCTCGTTTCTCTGCCCCGAGTTACGTCCACTGCATTTTCATACATTACCCAAAGAAGTAAATACAAATTCCGTATTGTTCATCTTCGAATGTAGCAGCCTTTCAATGTACTATGAAAATCCGACTGGCAAGACTGTTTGGGATGTTTGTCAGTATGGCCAACTCTACGTTCTGAATTTTTTCCTACCTGTGAGAAGAGATGGTTGCTAATAGGAACTTTTATGAATTGAGAATCACATGCAGTATTCTCTTCACCATAAGAATAATACGAATATAAATATTTTGCCATGTATTCTTTCGTGTTTGCTGCTATCTCATTTAAATCCTGTCTGCCTAATAAAGTTCGAAACTAGTGTGAGACAACAGCAAACGCGGAAGAATATACATATCATGTCATGTTTATATTCGTATTATTCTTATGCCTAATAGTGATACAGTCAGAAATGAAGCACGGCAATTGACTAGATTTTTAAATCTAAGACGATTCTAATTTCTGTGCAGTATGTAATGTACAAAAGAGGCGTCTGCAAAGATTTTCAAACGGCGAAAAATTTTAGCTAAACTCTCGTTCAGAACATCTGTCACACGCAGTCTATTATTTGGTTCTTGTTGATCATTATCAAAGAAAGCAGCAGTGTAAGTAACAACAAATAGCAGTCTCTTGCCAGTGTTTCGCTAATGAGA
Organism: Schistocerca cancellata; assembly: GCF_023864275.1. NCBI lineage: Eukaryota > Metazoa > Arthropoda > Insecta > Orthoptera > Acrididae > Schistocerca > Schistocerca cancellata. The sequence continues at coordinate 105,509,365 of NC_064632.1, forward strand.
CAATTCCTCTCTTTTTTTATCGTAAGCGGCGGTAGCGGGCACAAAAGCAAGCCATGCCGCGATCAGCGACAGGTCGTAAACACACATTATCATAATGCGACAAACAATGCACGACACAGTACAACAACGCATTTTCAGCTTAGAGTGACGTTAACACATATAACAAAGAGAACAGCACTTATCAGATCAAAGAAAAATAAGCAATGGATTCAAAACAGACGAAGCACGTGAAAAAGGAAGGGTACCTGTATAAATACGGGCCTGACGCATAGCAATGGCTACCTGGTAAAGCTTAACTGCTAAGCTTACGACTCAAACCAAACTACTGTAGCTGTATCGTCATTCATTCGACCTAAATTGTCTCTCACATTACAATGGACCAACTTTGTTTCGATTTGGAGATGCGGCCTAAAACTTTTCTCTCCCTTGAATTTCGAGTCTCAAATTTCAGGTGCGGCTTAGATTCGGGAAATTTTTTTTTCCTTGATTTCGAGTCTCATTTTTCAGGTGCGGCTTAGATTCGAGTGCGGCTTAGATTAGAGTAAATACGGTAGTTACAATGTTTTGGCAGTAGTCTCTTCCTTGCATGTTACCCTATCCTCAACCTTTAAGCTCTTGCATTTTTCAAATCTTTTCTGGTACAGTCCCCTTCTCATCCCATCTGGCCATTTGGTAAGTCTTCCCTGATCCTGGGTTCTGGGTACTTTTTCTGAACTCCACCCTTTTTCCAAAACCTCACCAGCTTTTTGCCTTCACCCCTCTTCCTTCCCCTCCAGTCCTTCTGCCAGAAGGAGCCACTGGCTCCAGAAGCTTGCAAACTTGAATACCTTTATAGATGTGTTCTCCTGCTGCCACTTGGTGAGTAGAGGTTTTATTTATCCAATTACAAAATGTCTAATCAGTATGACAAGAGACAATAAATTTTACTCAAGATAACTGAAAAGAATGAGCAGATTATGCACCAAAGAGACAAACAGAAAAACAATACTTAATGCCAAAAACAAATGTAACCACTCTGCAAGGTCTGAAACTAATATTATCAGCTCTGGTGTACAGTAAGATATGAATCGTGAATATATAAAATCTTAATTAGTTCCAAAGAAGTGTTCATGAAATAAAAGGGCCAAGAAATGAAACAAATAAAACGAGTGCTACCAGCAGTTATTAGGAAACCAAAATTAAATAGCGTTTGGTACGTAGTTAAGTAACTTACTATACGTGGACTAAAAAAAACTTCCATTTCAATACTTAAAAAGAAAGATGAAGAAATTCTGTGTGACCTGGTTTATAATTAACAGCTTTCAGGAATAACCCATGAAGAATCTCAGAAAGCTAGAAATTGTCATTACCCAACAGTGTATGAAAGGTGGCCAGTAACACTGATCCATTTGAAAGGGCAAAGTCCTACATGCATAATGAGGCAGTAAGGGAAGTTAACTTTAGAAATGTGGAGGTTTAATAAAAAGCAGCTGCCACAGATTTGATTTATATTGTCCTGCATTTAGGACATGGACACAATTGTCAAATTTACTGCAGGAAGAAATAAGACCTTCGTAAGAATGTTTCATTATCATAGCAGTGAGTGAATCAAGAGGGAAATAAATTTGAAATTAAGAAAAGTAATTCTCCTCTATATCATTAAAAAAGTTGTTACAGGACAACTACAGAATTCTGGAAAATAAGATTAAATATGGCAGAATGTAGAAAAGTTCTCTTATTTGAAGACAACTTTTGATTAGTTTGTGTGTAAATGCTAAATTTATCTCAGTAATACCTTAGAATACCAGCAGATACTTGCATTCAAGAGGTAAAAGGAAATCAAAAAGAAGCTTTAGGAATTTTTTGGAAGTTTTTAAAAAAAAACTGAATGATTCCAGAGCAGGAACTGAGAAGTTAATAAATCAGAGCTTGAACAAATTTTGGTGAAAACCATACACTTGAGAACTGAAGTGGCATCTGGTCATTAGGAGGTCCTAACAAAAGGAAAATAAGAAATGTACAATGTTTAAAGAAGATACATGTGTTTAAAGTAATGCAGAACATTCAAATGGAGAGGAACTGAGACCCATTTCTTGTAAACACAGCCAACTACAAATTTACAGTGTAGTTTTTTGCTACATATAAATGTGGAACAGATTGCATAAATGATTTTGAAGATATAAAATATCTACAGCTGTTTTTCTTCTTTTAAAAAATTCTGACAAATTTTTGTAACTTGGTTACTAATAAATGCAAAACTGGGGTGTCAGGTGTTAGTTCTATTACTGCACTATCAAGTATTTTCAGTTTTGTTTATTGTTACTATAATTAGATTGGCAGAAAGTTTCTACTTAGTGCTACTGAAATGTAACTACTTTTTTTCAGGCTGGAGACTTTTTAGTATTACATTTTTTGGGCCAAAGTATTAGAGCTGCATCATTTACTGAACTGCTAAATCAGTTATCTGCAAACTTAAGTGACAAACGTTCACACGGAAATCAAACACCTCCATTAATCGAAATGTCGCCTCTGTATCCTCATTTACCAAAAACTGCAGCCTGAGTTACTGGGCTGTGGAACCTGTGATATCATGACTGATTTGAGAGAAGGGAGTGAGGTGGACAAGAGATAGAAATCGCTGCATTTGTAATTGTGACACATCAATTTTAAAACAGTTTAGTGCAAATTGAGTATTATGAATTTTCAGTGTTCGTGCTTCAGTTGTTTGTGTGGTGATGAATGAACTGTATCAGTACCTGGAGCAGCCAAAAGTGACTGAAAGAGTATTAAAATGATCTTATTGTGCATAAGTAGCACATACTTTTAAGATTCATTTTTGAATATTTATGTGGTATTCACATGCTGTGATAATTTGTGCCATTTACAATGTATTTATAAGGATCTTGCCATTTATTTTGGTACTTTTTATGATGTATTTGTAAATGTTTTTGTAATTTATTACAGATTGTACACATAATCATTAAAATATTTTTGTAAGGATTTCAAAGTGTTGTATTACCAGTATCTCAGTGATTCATGTTTGTAAAACCCACAACAAAAATCATCTTAATAAAGGGTATGAAATGAATTCTGGCACATATTAACAAAGTGAAGCAGCGTGATGCATTATTTTGCTCTAGTCTTTGAATAAAATGATAGAATTTGTGAGAACTGATTTAGTGTGGAGCAATGGTCATTGTTGATGGTGGTGGGCATTCTTCTTACTGCATCTTATACACATTTAAAAAGAATGCAATGGTTTAAAAATAAAATTGGCTCCTGAATCTACGCGCCATAGTAATTTTACACCATCATCAATTCTGTGGGGCCTGTTTCTGACAGAAGATTCACAGTTTGGAGACCATGGCCAAATCATAGATAGTTTGTGCTTGCTCAGAATGATCTCGAGCCACTGTTAAATTATCTGCAAATAACATCCGTGATGGGCTTTGCTTATTGCAGAACGAAATCAGTGGCTGAACATACACTGCAATTGGTACATTGCACCTCTCTATCATGATCTTTTCAGTTCGCAGTGCCAACTGGCATTTGTGAAACAAATAATGAAAAAATCATAAATCATTTACCCCTTCAGAAATACATTTCCTTTTAAATGAAACACAAATGTAACTCATTTTTTAACTTATTTATTTATAAATCAAAACTAAGTCTATTAGTTAGTGAGTGGGTGGGTGGGTGAGTGAGTGCCCACATGCTATATTTTTTCCTTTTTAATATCTGTTACTTATTTGCTGTATGTATTGGTACATGTAATATCAGAATTCTTTTACAAAATGTATTTTTAAACCATAATTATTAAAAATGTGACTTTGATGATGGCAGTGGTGAAAATGTTGTGTAGAAAGATTTTATGTAAGAAAGTATTAAAAATGTAATCTTACCAGTTTGCAGGCCTAATGTTTCTCCATCAAAATTGTATACTTTTACCGGAAAAATGTGAAAATTCTGAAATACAAAATCTTGGTTTCTAGAATATTTTTGTTGGACTTTACTAGAAAACAGATGTGTTCATCCAGAATTCTGCTTATGAAAAGAATACATGAAGTAATGAAAGTAATTTCATTTAAAGTGCAAGTATCCTGCTAGTCCTGTCTTTGACATTGGTAATAAAGAAGTGAACTCAAAAGTATAAGAGAGCATCAAACGTGAGATTACTTTACAAATGAATTAATGTGTGAAATATCTGATGTTAAGCATGTAAGCAGGAAAAGTTTATAAAATGTTTAAACATAATTTCAAAGTTAATTGGATGTTGCTAATTATTTTGTCTCATACTCGATGAATATAGTCAGTGTAATTTGTGTGTAGTAAACTATGCTGCCTGAAACATATACACATTTTTCATACCTGTCTCATTGCATTAAACCTTTGACATAAGATAAAAGCTTTTTAATATGTAATTATGATAGTATTTTTAAATTTGGTCTATAAATACACAAAACATTGAAGATCAAATTTTTGTAGCCCCTAGAAATCATTAGACAAGCAACCTGCAACCGGAACTAGGAACCATGAACTATGAACTGGGTTAGTCGGTTAGTAATATAAATGTAACTGCTCTGTATTTTTAACAATTTGAAAGAACTGCCTTATGAAAGCCTTTGAATCCAGCAAGTTAAAATTAAGTCTGTGGAGTCTTTGTTAAGCATTTATTGAATAAAATTCCCAGCATCACTCGTCTAGTTACATTTAAACACTGTTGCCACTCGTAAAATTCAGGTTGGACTTAGTTGGGTCTGTATAGGATGCTGACTGTAACAGACTTACAGAAGTGCGCACTAACAATCTTTCTATTGTTCTACGTATATTGTTTCTAGTAGTTATTGATTTTCACTTCTTTCTCCTGGTCTTGGATGACTTGGCCCAGATTAAAGTGGAGACAGATCAGTCCTTGCTCTTAGAGGAAAGAAAGTGTGTTTGGTGATATAATCAAATGCTGTTTCAAAGTTGACAAAAGGGCAATCGAAAGGCTGGTTCTGGCTGTTTCATGTTATAGTTGTGTATTTAGGTTGAAGGAATTTTGTGGGTGGCTCAGAAAGTAATTCCCTTTCCAATTAGAATAGATTTACTTTCATTACAATCGATCCGTTGTGAGGAGGTCCTTCAGGATGTAGAACCTGTCAGAAAAACAATAATACATGACAAATATTTACAACTCAAACAAATAAGCTAATGTACCATTCAAAAGGTCTCAAGTGGAATGATAGTCATGTTTTTAACGAACACTATATGAAAGAATCATTTTACAAACACTAATGCACTGAATTTAAAATAGTTTTTTATTTATAAGGTCATAAACATGTAATAGAACTATAATACTAATTTACATTGAACACATTACTGCACCAAAATTGTGCAGAAGTTATATTGTAAATATATAATCAGTTAATTCTACTGAGAGATTCATCAATGGAGTAAGAGTTGGACACCAGTAAATCCCTTAGGCTTTTCTTAAGTTGAGTTTCATTGGTTGTTAATCTTTTTATGGCTGCTGGCAAGTTATTGAAAATGTGTGTTCCTGAATAATGCACACCTTTTTGTACAAGACTAAGTGACTTTAAATCCTTGTGAAGATTATTCTTATTTCTAGTATTGATTCCATGAATTGAGCTGTTGGTTTGAAAAAGTGATATTTTCAATGACAAATTTCATTAAGGAATAAATATATTGGGAAGCAATATTTAGTATCCCTAGTTCCCTAAACAGGCTTCTGCAGGATGTTCTTGAGTTCACACCACATATAACTCTCACTGCACGTTTTTGTGCCCAGAAAACTTTAGTGTGGCTTGATGAATTGCCCCAAAAAAATAATCCCATATGACATTATGGAATGAAAGTAAGCATAGTATGCCAGCTTTTTCATTTTTATATCCCCTATGTCTGACAGAATTCACATTGCAAATAGAGATTTGTTAAGATGCTTCAGCAGTTCTGTGGTGTGCTGCTCCTAGTTGAATTTATCAAGCTGTAACCCCAAGAATTCAAAACTGTCCACTTTTTCTATCCGGCATATACTCGAGGGACACCCCTCACAAGTTCTGAACTGCATGGAGTGTGTTACCAACATTTAGTGACAAAGAATTGTCTAGGAACCAGTGATTAAGGTCCACAAATATTTTATTAGTTGATCTGTCTAAGACTACACTTGATTTGCTATTTATTGCAATGTTTGTATCATCAGCAAACAAATCGAACTTGGCATCTGGTAATGTTACTGATGAAAGGTCATTGATATACTCAGGGAAAGGTAAGGGCCCTGAAATGGAACCTTGTGGGACCCCACATGTAATTAGTTCCCAGTTGGATGATGACCAATGCCTTAATACATGTCTCTTTCCCAATAACACCCTTTGTTTCCTGCCAGAGATAAAAATATTTGAACAATTTTGCAGCATTTCCTGTTACACTATAATATTCTAATTTACTTAAAAGGATATTGTGATTTACACAGTCAAATGCCTTTGACAGATCACAAAATATACCAGTTGCCTGCAATATTTTGACTAATGAATTAAGCACATTTTCACTGAAAGTGTAGATAGCCTTCTCAATATCGGAACCCTTTAGAAATCCAAACTGCAACATGACAGTATGTTATTTTAGATAAGATGGTTATAAAGCCGATTGTACATTACTTTTTCTAAAATTTTTGAGAATGCTAGCAAAAGTGAAACTGGACAGCAATTTGATGCTATTTCTTTATCTACCTTGTTACACAGTGGCTTAACTTAAGCATATTTCAACGATTCAGGTAATATTCCACTGATAAATGACTGGTTACACAAATAGGTTAATATGTTACTTAACTCAGAATCCTATTCTTTAATTACCTTTGTTGATATTTCGCCATACCAACTAGATGTTTTTCATTTTAAAGATTTTATGATGGATGTTACTTCTGCTGAAGTGGTGAGGGTCAATTTGTATTATGGAAGTTACTTGATATGTCTGGTCTGAGGTATTCCATGGCAGCATCTACAGAACCTGACAATCCCATCTTTTCAGTAACAGTTATAAAATGTTTGTTAAAAAGTTCTGCAACACTATACACGTCACCAATGTATCTTTTACTCTTAATGCTATTTGCCCCTCTTCATGTCTGGTTCTATTGGTCTCCTTCTGCACTATATTCCATATTGTCTTTATTTTGTTATCTGATATAACTATCTTCCCCTTGTAATATATTTGCTTTGATGTCTGTATTACAGTCTTTAATATTTTGCAATATTTCTTGTAATGTACTGTAGCATCAATGTGAGAACTGTTTCGGGTTGACAGTTTTTTTACAAGATACTTTTATTCCTTGAGTAATCCATGGCTTCTTTGTACACTTTGCTCTAACCTGGTTAGTTTTGGGGGAAATCAGTGTTCAGATAAGGCAAGCACTTTATTAGCAAAAGTGTTATATTTTTCATTCATGCCATGAGCACTATAAACATGACTCCAATGAATGTTTCTGAGGAGTATCCTAAAATAATCAATTTTTGCCTTATTTATTACCCTCTTGAGTTCAGATTTAACAGATTTTATATCCTGTTCAGTGTTAAATGTTAACACAAGGAACTGCCTGTCATGGTCTGAGGGGCCATTGACTATTGGTTTTGTAATATAAATTTGTTCATTGGACTCTACTATGAAGATATTATCAATGGCTGTTTGTGAGCAATTGGTTACCCTAGTTGGAAATTTTACTGTGGGAATTAAGTTGAATGATAGTGTTACTAACTCAAATAAGTTCTTATTGGGATAGTCTTTAAGGAAATCTACATTGAAGTCACCAACAACCACTATTTCTCTGTTTTTGGTTGTTAAATTGGCCAGTACAGCTTCAAGGTGGTTTATGAACAGATTAGTTACCTGCAGCTGCTTGATATACACTTAATATTATGATGGATTTTTTTAATGAAATTCTACTTCTGTTGCACATGCTTCCATATGCTGTTCTAGGCAAAATTTATGAATGTCTATGCTTTTAAATTTATGACAGTTCTTGATGAATGTGGCAGCTCCTCCTTTCTCCATATCTGCTCTACAAAAGTGAAATGCTACCCAAAATCCTGTAACAGTTAAAAGTTCTATACCAGTGGTCACATGATGTTCAGAGAGGCAGATTGTCAGCTGGGTTTGAGGATTCTAATTCATCTATGCAGATAATTAATTCATTAATTTTCTCTGTTCTCGAATATTTTGATGCAATAAAGATGGCTGACATTTCACAATGACTGAGTTGGGTAGAGTTGAAATTTCTACTGATTCTTGAAAATTCTTAACCAACCGCTGTTTATGCTGATGTAATAACTTAGAATTATGTTTTTTGGTTTATTTCCCAAACTCAAGGTTTATCTCAATCCTAACATCTCTTAAAACTTGGTTTCCTTCTGTCCTCCATACCCTAAAAAGGATCTTTTCTGAACCCTATAACCACTGGTATTTTATCACTCATGATAGTACAACCCCCCCCCACCCTCCCCCCTCTGTAACTTTGGCTATTTTCCCAACCAGTTTACCCTTCCCTTTCCTGTTGAGGTGAAGGCCATGCCTAGTATAATCCCACGTATTGAGAGAATCAACAGGAACCACACCAATAGGTGACCCTACACCCAACATAAGCAGCCATTCCAACTCCAAATTAACTATCCTGACAGAAGAGTTCAAATGAGGTCAGTCATGGTACCCGAGAACATATACAAACTCAGTACTAGTATGCTTCGATGCTGATGCAATCGAAGTGGGCACATTCCTGTCCCTAAGCCTTTGCAGATGTCTCAACTATATTAGCAAATGACAAGACCAATGCAAGTGAACAAATAACTTGTGATTATAATTAAAGTGCAGTTACTCACAGAGGTCCAGGGTGGACTGTAATTATTGTATGGCAGCAAAACTTAGTAGATATGCCAATTCAGAACCAATTAAGACCTATGCTGGAAGAAATTTGTTCTTATTTTGGCCACCAGCTGACAATCTAGTGCTGCACAGTATCTCGTGTCTCTGATGGTCATTTTGGACAACTAGTGTACTACTCTATCCTGTGCAAGCTTCATCATCTCCAAGTCACTACTGCATCCTAATTCCTTCTGAATCTGTTTAGTGTATGAATAAACACTATGATTTTTACTCTCTATGATTTTTTTACTCTCTGTGTTTCCCCTCCAATACTAAATTGATACTTCAGAATGTGTCCTACCAACCGATCCCTTCTTCTAGTAAAGTTGTGCCACAACTCCCCATTTCTATGCAGTACCTCCTCATTAGCTATGCGATCTGTCCATGTAATCTTCAGCATTCTTCTGTAGCACCACATTTCGAAAGCTTCTGTTTATCATCCATGTTTCACTTCCATACATGGTTACGCTCCATGCAAATACTTTCAGAAAAGACTTCCTTACACTTAAATCTATACCCGATGTTAACAAATTTCTCTTCTTCAGAAATGCTTTCCTTGCCATTGGCAGTCTACATTTTATATCCTCTTCAGTCATTATCAGTTATTTTGCTCCCCAAATAGCAAAACTGTTCTACTAATTTAAATGTCTCATTTCCTAATCTAATTCCTTCAGCATCACCTGATTTAGTTAGACTACATTCCATTATCCTAGTCTTGCTTTCCTTGATGTTCATCTTGTATCCTCCCTTCAAGACACTGTCCATCCCATTCAACTGCTCTTCAAGGTCCTTTGCTGTCTCTGACAGAATTACAATGTGCTTGGCAAACCTCAAGGTTTTGATTTCTTCTCCATGGATTTTAATACCTACCACAATTTTTTCTTTTGTTTCCTTTACTGCTTTCTCAATATACAGACTGAACAACATTGGAGATAGGCTACAACCCTGTTTCACTCCCTTCTGAACCACTGACTCTTGTAACTGCCATCTGCTTTCTTTACAGATTGTAAATTGCCTTTCGCTCCCTGTATTCAACCCCTGCTGCCTTCAGAATTTAAAAGAGGGTATTCCAGTCAACATTGTCAAAAGCTTTCTCTAAGTCTACAGATGCTAGAAATGTAGGTTTGCCTTTTCTTAATGTATCTTCTAAGATAATTTGTGTCAGTATTGCCTCAAGTGCTCCAAAATTTCTACGGAATCGAAACTGATCTTCCCTGAGGTTGGCTTCTACAAGTTTCTCCATTTGTCTGTAAAGAATTTGTCTGTATTTTGCAGCCATGACTTATTAACTGATAGTTCGGTAATTTTTGCACCTGTCACCACTTGCTTTCTTAGGGATTGGAATTATTATATTCTTCTTGAAGTCTGAGGGTATTTGCCTGTCTCGTACATCTTGCTCACCAGATGGTAGAGTTTTGTCAGGACTGGCTCTCCCAAGGCCATCAATAGTTCTAATGGAATGTTGTCTACTCCCGGGGCCTTGTTTCGACTTGGATCTTTCAGTGCTCTGTCAAATTCTTCATGCAGTGTCATATCTCCAATTTTATTTTCATCTACACGCTCTTCCATTTCCACAATATTGTCCTCAAGTACATCACCCTTGTATAGACCCTCTATATACTCCTTCCACATTTCTGCTTTCCCTTCTTTGCTTAGAACTGGGTTTCCATCTGAGTTCTTGATATTCATATAAGTGATTCTTTTTTCTCCAAAGGTCTCTTTAATTTTCCTGAAGGCAGTATCTGTCTTACCCCTCATGATACATGACTCTACATTCTTACATTTGTCCTCTGGCCATCCCTGCTTAGCCATTGTGCACATCCTGTCGATCTCATTTTTGAGACATTTGTATTCCTTTCTGCCTGCTTCATTTTTATATTTTTTCCTTTCATCAATTAAATATCTCTTCTGTTAGCCAAGGATTTCTACTAGCCCTTGTCTTTTTACCTACTTGATCCTCTACTGCCTTCACTATTGCGTCTCTGAAAGTTACCCAGTCTTCTTCTACTTTATTTCTTTTTCCCATATGCTCTCCCTGAAACTCTGTACAACCTCTCGTTCTTTCAGTTTTTCTAGGTCCCATCTCCTTAAATTCCTACCTTTTTGCAGTTTCTTCAGTTTTAGTCTACAGTTCATAACCAATAAATTGTGGTTTGAGTCCACATCTGACCTGGAAGTGTCTTTCAATTTAAAACCTGGTTCCTAAATCTCTGTCTTGTGCTTTTCTCACTTGTTTGACCTTTTTTTGCCCAAATCCTATTCCTAATCCATTATATATGGAAACATTTCTGTTGTCTTGCTTGCATTCACAGAGCCAGATTTACACCTTGTGGGCAAAATTGGAACTAATTTTTTTCCAGCGTAAGTCAGTTCCGCAGTAATGCGTTAGAACATATACCAATTTTTGCTGCCATATAATAATTACAGCCCACACTGGACCTCTGTGAGTAGTAGCACTTCAATTGTAGACAACTGGTAAACTGACTTACAAATTTCCTCCCAAAAAACTTAATTTATGGTGGAAATAGCTAAGGAGAAGCGTTGTTGCTGGGTTGAGAGCTGTGCACAACTCATGACATCTTTATTACAATAAAAGAACATCTGACAGCCTGAACTTAGGGGTGTACTCCAGATCCCACTCACAATCAAGTACTATCATTTACTATAAGCCCAAGGCAAAATAATAAATGCGAATGACAGAAGTTTACCGGTTTCAACATTCAGTTTCCGGGCAAAACCCTACAACCAAAGTAATACCCTGGAAATTCCAGACCTATGACACCCTTTAGATTTATTTTCACACTTCTTAACAATCTTTAAAACAAACATCTAAAACATTAAATTAAAAAAAAATATATCATATGCACTTAGGCAAGTACATTAATGCCTTCAAAACAAAATTAACAGTTCAAAGGAACAATCCCACACAACAGTAAATATAATCTAGAGGAACTCTACTTAATCACAAGGGGAACCTCCAGTAACAATAAATAACATGGATCTTAAAACAAATTTATACAATTAATAAGATGAATGAAAATAATAAAATAAAAACCACACACTAACTGCATTTAACTTGATTCCAAGAAACAAACTCAAACAATAATAATTAGTTTTGGAGAGATCCCATCGAGCTGCAAGGGGAACCCAAAATACACATGTCACTGGATGTAACCGGTAATAGTAATCTCATGGATATTAGTCCCTAAGATGCCAAAACATCAGAGCTATCTTATTCTATAGGCCCTCCCTTCACACAAACCAAGCAAGTTCGGTCCCAACCCAATGTTGGACCAGTCCTACACATTACTCTAATCAGCATACTAAGAATTATATGAATAATGAATTTTCATGGATTATAGCCTGAATAAAATGTTCCCATGTTTGTGTACATGCTACATGTATATGAAATGGATAACTAGGTTCAAATGGAAAAATGAGGGAAAAAATTAAATTAGAAGGATTGCAATAATAGCAGGTGGTAGAGTACCACCTTGCTTTGTTTCAAGGGGAGTTCTCCTTTCCAGTTGGTTCTTGGGGATGGTGGGAGGATTAGGGCTGTGTGAAGATATGGTGCACGAAATCTGTTTGTGGACAAGGTTTGGGGAGTAATGCCTCTGAGAGACCTCCAGCATACTGCAGAAGGGAATTCTCACCACTGCAGACTTGCTCCCCATAGGAAGCCAGGCTATATGGAAGTAATAATTTGGATTGGAAGGGGTGGCAAGTGTCAAAATGCCAGTACTGTTTCTGATTAGTGGTCTTGATATGGACAGAACATTTGGATGAGGCCATTAGAAAGGTAGTCAATGTCGAGGAAGGTGTCAAGTTGGGCTGAACAAGATCAGGTGAAGCAAATGGGAGAGATGATGTTGAGGCTGTGGAGGAATAAGGATAGGGTATCTTGGCTATGGGTCCAGTATCATGAATGAACCTGAACTAGACAAGTGGTTTTTGCTTTTGGGAGGTTAGGGATGTTTTATTTAGCTGACACACAAACAGATTGGCACAATAGTGCCATGGCAACACCATGGTTTTGTTTACACATCTTCCCATCAAAGCAGTAGTAGTTCTGAATGAGGATGTAAGTAGTTAAGCTTATAAAGAATGAGGTACTGGGTACTGAGTCAAATGGACATTGCAACAGATAATGTTCAATACCAACAAGACTATTGGCATGAGATATTTTGGTATGCAGGGAGGGGGCATTGATGATGACGATGAGCAGGAGGAGGGATCCAATTTGTGATGTGCTGTGGAGGCTGAGTCAGTGAAGGAAGTGGTCTGTGTGGTGAAATATGAGGGGCTAAGTTATGGGCAATTGGTTGGAGACGTTGTTCCACAATAGCGGAGATTCTTCCAGAAAGAGCACAATAACCAGTTTCAATGCAGTGTAAGAGTGTTATGTTTATGAATTTTGGGAAGCATGTAAGAGTGTGGGTGGTTGTTGGAGTGAGGAGTGAGATGAATTCAGGGGAAAAATTCTGGAATGGGTCTAAGGGCTTAAGTAGGGATTGGTAGTTATATTGAACTTCTGGGATAGGGTCATAATGGCAGAGTTTGTAGATGGGAGTCGGACATTTGGCAGAAGCCTTTTGTCAGGTAGTCCTTGGATGACAGTGGTGCAACCTTTGTCTGCAGGGATGATGGTCAAATCATGGTTTGTCTTGAGGTTGTAGATGGCACATCTTTCTTCTGTTGTGAGGTTTGTGTTCTTTAGAAGGGACTTAGGGAAGGATGGTGAGCTCAAGTTAGATATAAGGGATTCCTGGAAAGTAACCAGAGATAGTTAGGTGTATGATGGTGTGAACTTGGAGAGGTGAGGTTCAATATTATAATTAGGTTGGCTTTGGTTGTAGGGATTGGCAGCAAAGTGTTCCAGCTGTAGGAATTGGGAGGATTGTAGGTCATCAATGAGTCCTACAAGGTTTAACCTGAGTGCAGGCATTGAAGATAAGGCCTTTGGATAGGACTGAAACTTCTGGTGGATACGTCGACTACAGTGTTTTGAGTTTGGCGCATGGAAATGAGGGATAACCTATGTACAATCCTTCCCATCTCTCCCAAAGTGGTATTCCATTCTCCACCCAACTTGTACATGCTACTTCATCCCCAACCCTTTGTCAAAGTAGTCATATCCATTTGGAAGACCCAGGTCCAAGTCCTGCCTGATTCACCCACACAGTGCCTCCTACTCTAGTCCTGTCACAGGCTTATCTTATCCCATTAGAAGCAGGGCCACCTGTGAAAGCAGTTACGTCATATCACTTGTGCTGCAATTAATACACAGCATTTTATTGTGAGCATGGCTACTGACCAGTTGTCCACCAGAATGAATGACCACCATCAAACCGTTGCCAAGATAAGAGTAGGCCCCTAATGGCGGAACACACAGCTAAGCACAACATGCTTGATTTCAGTGGCTGCTATACAAGCTGTGTCATCTGAATCCTCCCCCCAGCACCAGATTTTGTGGACTACATAGATGGGAGTTATCATTGCAACACATTCTTCGCTCCAGTAATCCTCTTGACCTCAATCTCCGCAAACCGGAACCAGTGAGATCCATGGAGCCTGTGATGTACGTCACAGCACATAAGACAACAGATCTTAAGAGTTGCAGCAAATGTCTCCAGTGGGGAGCAAGTTACTCTCTGAGATTACTTTAATACATTAATGCATCACATTTAAATAGACTACTCTATCAATAACATATGACAAAGTTTAGGATTTTATTGGGTACACTTTCACTGACTACTGATTTCTCACCTGGCCCCTTAGGTAGCAGTGTGTTTGTAATGTATGTTGGGCAAGGCAACTAGTGTGATGTCAAGAGTTTGTTGCGGGTTCTATATTTCCCTTGGGGTCCCACCGCAGACTCACTATACAGCTGCTACTTACTCAACATTCCCTCCCAGTCCACTTCTCCATCTTCTCCATCATCACTGTCATCATGTGCCACACAAACTCATCAACTGGACTGCCTGTGTGTCACATCCTTATACTCTGTGTGTGTGTGTGTGTGTGTGTGTGTGTGTGTGTGTGTGTGTGTGAGAGAGAGAGAGAGAGAGAGAGAGAGAAATAACAATCTTAACATCTCTCATAAATCACAACATTAGGGAGGTTCACTTGTGAATTTAATGTATACAGAACATAGAGATAAGTCCCAAGTCTTTCATGTTAATGAATATTACGTTGCTTAACAGGTAATAGTGAAGACTTTATGGATACCAGGAAACACAGCAGTCTGAGCTAAATTATAATACATACTTTTGGATCTCAAGAATGAAGACAGCAAGCTTGGTTCACATGACCTCTGCTTTCAGAAATCATTTTGATGTCTTAATAGGAGTTGTGCAGTCTCAATAAAAGTCATTGTATACATGCACATAATTCTGCAAGAATAGTTCCCAGTGTTGGTGTTACAATCTTTCTTCTAGAGTGGAATGACCTATACATTTCTCCAATGATATGGTGTGCACCATTGTTCAAGGAAGCCAAAATAAACTGACGCCACAAGAAGGGCCAGTTCTAGTGGGCATGTTATCAATGTCCATGGATAAAAAAAGCATCACTAAATCACATGCACATTAGACATTCATCTGTTTTCCAGACACACTGGTCAGCGTACAACAAAATGGCAAAAATTTCAGGAGAAAACTAAGAAACCTTTAAGCAACAGATTCACACACCCAAACAGCAACAAAAGCACAGAGCATAATGCCAGGAGAAGGTGACAGTCACATACACAGAGAGAATTGTTTGCACTGGGTCACACTGTGAATTTTACTATAACAGAAACTGACAGTGTTAGACACAATGTATGACGTAGAAGATAACATCCAACAAGTGCTTCATATATTATGACCACCTTATTACTTTCATCAAGTGGTGTTAGCACACAGAGGTAATGCAACAGAAAAGAATACAGAGAAAGATGTTCGACAGACTTCCGAAAGTAGTCCGGATCAAGCCATGGTAGCCAATCAGGACACTGTGTCACTAATATGGCAAATAGAAAAAGTAGAATTGAAGGCTTTATGATGTCTGTTAATACCAGATTTGACAGGTGAAAGTAGCAGCATTCAATGCTGAACCCAGCCTGGAGGAGATGAGAGTAGTATCACTAATTCTAAATGGTCCACAGCTTGTGGTCTAGTGGCTAGCATTACTACTTCTGGATCATAGGGTCCTGGGTTCGATTCCTGACCAGGCTGGGGATCTTCTCTGCCTGGGGGCTGGGTGTTTTTGTCCATCATCATCATCATCATCATCATCATCATCATCATCATTTGTGACAGAGGCTAGATTGGACTGTGAAAAAATTGAGATTCTGTATGGACATTGATGACAGCACAGTTGAGCGCCCAACATACCAATCATCTAATTTGAAATGAGGTTTGTCAGTCACTGGCACAGATTTTAAGGTATACCACAATGAGGAATGGATTCAGAAACCTCAGACTTAACTGTCAGCCAACATCTAAGGTTCTCAACAACAGATATAAATGGCTTTTTCACCAGTTTGATCATCACATAGAAAATTGGACATCTGGACCAAGTATAAAACACTGGTACGCTTCCATTGTGTATTCCCTGGGAACTTTGTGAGCTAGAGTATAGAAAAAATAATATGAGAAGGAAAGTTGCTACTCACCATATAGCGGAGGCCAATGGCCGAAAGGTTTAATTGTGAAAGTCTTTTTGTTGGGCCTATCTGTGACTCAGCATCTCCACTATATTGTGAGTAGCAACTTTCTTTCTCATAATATTGTTATGTTCCATCCTGGATTTAATATTGTTTGAAAAAATAAGAATGTTCAAAAACTATTATGCCACAAATGTCAAGTAACAGGGCAACTGTAGATGATTTACAGCCAACCTCCAGGATGAAGACTGCCACCATTCCCTGGTCAATGTTGTGTAGAGGATGGTATGTGCAGCGAGTGGGTGGAGTAGAAGAGATGGTTGTCAAGAGTGATTGAAAAAATGTGTGTTTATTGCAGTTTAGGGTGTACAAAAGGCCCTGCAAGATGGATATACCTGCACCATATGCCACTGAAATGGGCAGCATGGATGTGTAGCCAGAAATTAAGATTTTAGAAAGGAACAGTAAGATTTCAGGGGAGCCAGGGGCACATGGCTTCAGGTCATCTGCACCAGAACAGGAAGAGTCAACAGGAGCCTGTAATTTAAAAGTCTACGCAGATAGATGCAGGAAATAGTCACATGGATTCCCTACCACACCTCCTGATTGGTTATTCAAGGAATGCTAGGCTATGTTGCATCTTGGTACAGGCTCTGTAAAGCCCTTGGACTTTGGTCCATCAGTTCAGCATTAATATAACAGCAGCATATATAGGTTGGTTAGAAACAGGGGATACTGAATGTAAAATCTTAATGAGATGAAAATGCAATAAAAATTATTAGTTTGTGGGGATCCACATTGTGGCTGACAACTTGGGATGTACACTTTTAAGTATATGGAATGACCCAAAGTATTAATTAACAATATGAGCAAGTCATAGAAACTTAACCATAAAGTTCCTATAGATTACAATATAGGTTACAAAGACAGCTTAAGGGCAATCCTTATAAGCCAGCAAATGATGTTAAAATTCTGCCAGAAACACTGACATAGTAATTCTCGTGGCTACTTTTTAGTGCTTTTATTATACACACTGCTAGCAGTGGCATGTATGAAGGTGCTCCACATAGATATTACCACACTCTCTGTTATTAACATTAGGTGTGACCCACCTGTCACTCATGGAACTAATACTAAACTAAGATGTAATTATGATCTTGGTCAATTACACACTATACCTGTCATGTCTCTATAAACTCATTTGCAGCTTAACAGAACCAAGCCTTGGGCCTCACTACCACTGTGTTTTCCTCTTCAGCCTCCTCTCACTTCCATCCAGTGGAAGGTTGAAGGGGAGCCACCATTTACATTCACACTCTATATTCACTATATTCTCAGACAATATGTTACTCTTGTGACCTACCATTCACAACCAACTTGAAACAGAATTCACAGTCTCCTCATCCTGAAATATTTTTCAGTGTATTCTGTTGCTAAAAGCTGTTGAGCAATTTTTCCATTTTTGGTAATACTTTTCCTCTCTGAATTTCATTGTTATACAGTAATGCTGAAACACAGTTTAGCACCACAGAAGATGCTGAACCCACTAGTTGAACATAATCAAAATATTGTTAGTACCACCTTATTACTGTTCATAATGTCTCATGGACACTCACAATATTCAGCTTTCTGTTTTAAATTACTTGTTCAATAAAATTGTACTTACTTTCAACAGTGTAATCAAAATAATGAACACACTTGATGACACATCCCATGAATAACAATAAATAATTTTATTCAGTGTTGATCACTGCGCAATAATTTTACATCAGATGGACATTGTCATTTAAAATTCACAAGTTTTGAATTTATTGGTAATGAATGGGCCATCAGTGTAATAAGATTTCACTCAAGAGCAATCATCATTGTACACTATGTGATCAAAAGTATCCACACACCTGGCTGAAAATGACTTACAAGTTCGTGGCACCCTCCATCGGTAATGCTGGAATTCATTATGGTGTTGGCCCACCTTTAGACTCGATGACAGCTTCCACTCTCACAGGCATACATTTAATAAGGTGCTGGAAGGTTTCTTGGGGAATGGCAGTCCATTCTTCATGGAGTACTGCACCGAGGAGAGGTACTGATGCCGTTCGGTGAGGCCTGGCACAAAGTCAGCGTTCAAAAACATCCCAAAGGTGTTCTGTAGGATTCAGGTCAGGGCTCTGTGCAGGATAATCCATTACAGGGAAGTTGTCACGTAACCACTCCCCCACAGACTGTGCATTATGAACAGGTGCTCGATTATGTTGAAAGATGCTATCGCCATCTCCAAATTCCTCTTCAACAGTGGGAAGTAAGAAGGTGCTTAAAACATCAATGTAGGCCTGTACTGTGACAGTGCCATGAAAACAACAAGGGGTGCAAGCTCCTTCCATGAAAAACAAGACCACACCATAACACCACCACCTCTGAATTTTACTGTTGGCACTACACACGCCTGCAGATGACGTTCACTGGGCATTCGCCATACCCACACCCTGCCATCAGATCACCACATTGTGTACCATGATTCATCACTCCACACAACGTTTTTCCATTGTTCAGTTGTCCAATGTTTACACTCCTTACACCAAGCGAGGCATCATTTGGCATTTACCAGTATGATGCGTGGCTTATGAGCAGTTACTCGACCATGAAATCCCAGTTTTCTCGCCTTCCACCCAACTGTCGTAGTACTTGCAGTGGATCTTGATGCAGTTTGGATTTCCTGCATGATGGTCTGGATAGATGTCTGCCTATTACACATTACAACCCTCTTCAACTGTCGGCAGTCTCTGTCAGTCAACAGATGAGGTCGACTTGTACGCTTTTGCGCTGTACATGTCTCTTCACATTTCCACTTCACTATCACATCAGAAACAGTGGACCTAGGGATGTTTAGGACTGTGGAAATCTCATGTACCAACGTATGACACCCAATCACCTGACCACGTTTGAAGTCTGCGAGTTCCGTGGGGCATCCCATTCTGCTCTCTCACAATGTCTAATGACTACTGACATTGCTAATATGGAGTATGTGACAGTAGGTGGCAGCATAATGCAACTAAAATGAAAAATGTATGTTTTTGAGGGTGTCTGGATACTTTTGATCACATGAGTATACATCAATCACCTAGTATGGTTCCAGCTTAACCAAGAAGTATTCTTACACACAAGTTTCACTGTCTCAAGACACCCATGTAGTTCCATGTTTTTAATCATGATCTTAAAACCAAAGACTGACTTGCTGCAGCTCTCCATGCTAGTACTAGCACAAGCCTCTTCACCTCTGTATAATGGTAGCAACCTACATCCATCTGATCCTGCTTAATGTATTCAAGTCTTTTCCCCATTTTGATTCAGTGCCCCTTCACTAGTTACTCTACCTCCCTATCTAATTTTCAACATTCTTCTGGGGCACCATGTTTCAAAAGCTTCTGTTCTCTACTTCCCTTAAATGCAAACCTTTCCTGGCAGATGCGTCGTAAATAGTCTTCACGGGTTTGCCACTGGATCACATTGTGCAAATTCCACACTATTTCCTCAGAACAACTGTCCGACATCTTCAGGTGGTTCAACCTTGCTGGTGGCTAGGTACCTAGCCAGCAAGGTTGAACCACCTGAAGATGTCGGACAGTTGTTCTGAGGAAATAGTGTGGAATTTGCACAATATGATCCAGCGGCAAACCTGTGAAGACTATTTACCACATTTCAATTCTTCACATGGCTACAGCTCCATACAAATAGCTTCAGAAAAGACTTCAAAACACTTAAATTTACAATGTGATTCTTCAGTTTCTCCCAGCGTATTTGTTGCCCGAACACTCCACGGGTATATTGCCGGTTCATAGTGTCCAGCGGGCACAATATTTCGGCGATCAGACATGTCGCCATCTTCAGGTGCACCAATGAACTGAGCTCCTGAGGGCGGGCGGCCGATTTAAATCCCCTCCCCCCGTGGGCCGCTCTCTTCGTCGTCCGCGCCCACCCGCCGGCAGTTGCAAAGATGTGAGCATCGGAATCTGTCATAGCAGCGATGTGCTTGCTACGTCCGCCCTGGTTGTCAGTTCATACTTCTTGCTGAGAGTCTTCTTAATTACATTCAATGCCGGGTCACAAGCCTTGCTGAAATTGTAGCCGCAATCTCGGTTGATAAGATCTTCCCTGGTGCGAATTTCGATAGCCTCCCTTATAACGCTGTCCCAATATTTAGAGGTCTGAGCCAGCATCTTGGTACACTCATAATCCATCACATGTTTCTCAGACAAACAGTGCTTGGCTACTGCTGACTTATTTGGATATTTCAGTCGAGTGTGCCTTTGATGTTCTCGGCAACGATCTTCGATGGAGCGTACTGTTTGTCCGATATAAGTCTTCCCACGCTCACAGGGTATTTGGTATATGCCGGCCTTCCTCAAACTGAGGTCATCCTTCACGCTTCTCAGTAATGCCTGTGTTTTATTGGGTGGGCAAAAGATTGTTTTAACTCGGTGTTTCTTTAATATACGGCCGATTTTCCCCGATAGTGCGCCATTGTACGGAATAAAGGCAGTGGCTGCCTCTTCTTCTGTGACTTCATCCGTCTCCACAGGTTGTGCTGTGGTGGTGGGATGGAGAGTTTGAGGAAGGCCAGCATATACCAAATACCCTGTGAGTGTGGGAAGACTTATATCGGACAAACAGTACGCACCATCAAAGATCGTTGCCGAGAACATCAAAGGCACACTCGACTGAAATATCCAAATAAGTCACTGGTAGCAGAGCACTGTTTGTCCGAGAGACACGAGATGGATTATGAGCGTACCAAGATGCTGGCTCAGACCTCTAAATATTGGGACAGCGTTATAAGGGAGGCTATCGAAATTCGCACCAGGGAAGATCTTATCAACCGAGATTGCGGCTACAATCTCAGCAAGGCTTGTGACCCGCCATTGAATGTAATTAAGAAAACTCTCAGCAAGAAGTACGAACTGACGACCAGGGCGGACATAGCAAGCACATCAATGCTATGACAGATTCAGACGCCCACGTCTTCGCGACCGCTGGCACGTGGATGCGGACGGCAAAGTGAGCGGTCCACTGGGGGAGGGGATTTAAATCGGCCGCCCACCCTCAGGAGCTCAGTTCGTCAGTGCACTTGACGATGGCGACATGTCTGATTACTGTTGGACACTATGAACTGGCAGTATACCCGTGGACTGTTCGAACTTAAATTTACATTAATTTTGACAAGCTCCTCAGCATTTTATATCCTCTCTACTTCAGCCATCTTCACTTATTTTGTAGCTGAAACTGCAAATCACACCAATGAGTTCTAGTGTGTCATTTCCTAATCTAAGTCAGCATCACCTGATTTAATTTATCTACACCACATTACCCTTCTTTTACTTTTGTTGATATTCTTACTATAGATTCTTTTCAAGGCACTATCTGTTCTGTTAAACTGATTGTCCAAGTGCTTTGCCAAGCCTTTCATTTCTCATCGAACCTTTTGTGCTTACCAGTTTGAACCTCATGTCAATCTCATATTTTAGATGTCTGCTTCCCTGATTCACTAGCATTATTTTTATATTTTCTTTCTTCCTCAATTAGATTCAATATATCATGAATTGTCCAAGGATTTCTACTGTGACTTGCCTTTTTTATCATTTGCTGCCTTCACTATTTAATCTCTCAAAGCTACTCATTCAGCTTATGTTGTATTCATTTGCCCTATTTCAGTCAATCGTTGTCTAAAGCTTCCTTAAACTCCCATCTCCTTAGTTTCCCAACTTTCTGCAGTTCATTTATTTTTAAACCAAGCATTAGCAGTTATTAAATTGTGCTTTGTACAAAATTCTACCAGACAGATATCTCCTTTCATCTCTCCCCTTGGACCATGTTCTGTTACTACTTTTCCTTCTCTTCCATTTCCCACTTTTGAATTACAGTCCCCCTTCACAATTAAATTTTCATCTCTTATAATAATTTGAATGATTTATTTTATCTTATCATACATTCTTACTATTTCTTCATGATCTGTGGAGCTAGTAGACATACAAACTTGAACTACTGTAGAAGATGTTGGCTTCATGTCCATCTTGGCTGCCATAGTGCTTTCACTCCTATTTGCTTTCTCATTACCAGGTGTTACCTGTGGCTGCACTTGCATATCAGTAGTGTTGTTATGATCAACGATGGTGATCAAGTAAGCTGCCCTCACATGTCTGCCTGTTTGGGTAAGCATAGCTCATTACATGTTCCCCGATCTCCCCTCTTCTTAAGCTGTCCCAGCACACAGAGCAGCTGAGTGACACTTTAGCCCTTCACCAACAGAAGAAATCATTCATGACTGGTGGGTTAGTAATGAAGAACTGAAAAAAGTGAGGAAGACTAAATGTCCAAGTAAAGGACTGAATGCAAAATGGCCAAAAGTAGATGATCACATATTGAAATGGATTAAAGGACAACACCAAATTGACATTGGTATTAACACAAAAGTGATTCAAAGACACACTCATAAGCTAGTGCTACAGTGGAACTTTACAGACGTTAAGAGTGGAGTTGGTTGGTGCTACAGGTTTATGAAGTGTCGTGGACTTAGCATGTGAATCAAAACCAAAATATCTCAGAAAATACTACAAGAGTATAAAGAGAAAATATTACCTTTCCATTGCTTTATTATTCAATGTCAAAAGACAACCAGTGTGGAACTAAGCCAAATAGCAAATATGAATCAAACTCCTCCGACATTTGATGTGCTGAGTAACAGAATTGTTGCCATGAAAGGTGCTACAATTCTAACTATAAAAAGAAGTGGACATGAAAAAATGCACTACACTGCTGTCCTTTCATGCTGTACTGGCAGTATTAAACTTAATCCAATGATCATTTTCAAGCACAAAATAATCCAAAACCTTTTGAAATACCATCAGTTGGTGGCGTTCATATACGCAACAAGGGCTGGATGGACAATGGTGGTATGAAATTATGGATTAATAAAGTGTGGGAGAGAAGGGAAGGTGCTTTGTTGAAGAATTCTCTTCTTGTGCTAGATCAGCTTAGTAGTCATTTGAAAAATTCTGTGAAAGAGAAATTGAGACAGGGAACTAAAGGGCTTGTTGTTATTCTGGGAGGGCGTAATTCACAATTGCGACTTTTTGATGTCTCAATAAATAAACCATTTAAAGTGTATATGAGAGAGGAATGGAACAAATAACAAATGGATGATGGAGGAAAACCAACATGAATTCATACCAAAGAGAATTTTAAAATGATCTACAATAAAAAATGTGTGTTAGTGAATGAAAAGTTGTTGTCCAGTGTGAGAGAAGACATTATTGTTAAATCTTTCAAAAAGTGTGACACAACTAATGGTCTCAATAGCAGTGAAGACCATCTCATATACAAAATGGACAATGACAACGAAGGGGAAGAAGAAGAAGAAGAAGAAGAAGAAGAAAAGTTCAGATGATGATTTTCAGGGAGTTTAAAGGTCAGTTTGGTTTTATTAACTAAGTTTTTTTTTGTAGTTTGGCTTTGCAATATAATAATAAAAATGGTAAAAATGTTTTTTTTTTAAACTGCTTAAAAAGTAAGGTGCATCTTACAATCCATAAAATATGATGTATGGTTCCGCTAGCTATTCACCATATACAGTGAGTAGTAATCTATCCTTTTCATAGTTTTGGAGATTTGTGTGTTCAGACAGACAGACAGACAGACAGGCAAGAAAGTTTTAGTAAAACTTCTAATCACGATATTTCCCCCACCCCTTTCTGCCAGCTAATTTTGATGAACTAACGTCTGCACAGTGGCCCAAACAATGCTCACATTACCTGTGAAAATTTCATGAAAATTCGTCTAGAAGTTTTGGAGATTAGCATTTCAGAGACAGGTGTGATGGTTTGACCAATTTATTATTAGTACAGATTAGACTTACCACTACATTACCCCTATCTGATGTACTATTGATAACCATGTAATGACCTGATCCAGAGTCCTGTTCTTCCTGCCACCACATTTCACTAATTCCCACTATATCTAACTTCAACCTATCCATCCTTTCTTTCAACTAATATAACCAGCAACTCAAATAAGGGACCTAAGATTTCACAATTTGACCTGTAGGATGCCAGTTGTGTTTCTCCTGATGAGAACCTCCCACTTGGTTGTCCCTGCATGGAGAATCTGAATTTGGAGCTATTTTACCCAGGAGGATGCCATCATCATTAGGTCACACAGCAGAGCTACAAGTGCTTGGGAAAAGTAATGGCTGTAGTTTCCCCTTGTTTTCAGCTGTTCACAATACCAACACAGCATGATCATGTTAGCTAATGTTACAAGGCTAGATTAATCAATTGTCCAGACTAGTACCCTCCGACAAATAAAAAGTTGTAGTCCCTCTCCAGAGATATCACTCCTATGTGGTTGCACATGTGATATGGCATTCTGTATCGTAGAGGCATAGAAGCTGCCCCCCCCCCCCCCTCACACCACTCCTTCTCCCGCTCATCATGGTCTGTGTGTGTAGTGGGAGGGGGATGGAGAGGGGGGAATTCCATGATGTGAAATACAAAAACTATCAATTCAGTTATGAACTGTATAGATGTGCCTTACAAAGAGACAACACCCAAGAAATTTTAAGTACCTGGTGATCAAAAAGTCAGTATAAATTTGAAAACTGAATAAATCACGAAATAATGTAGAGAGAGAGGTACAAATTGACACACATGCTTGGAATGAGATGGGGTTTTATTAGAACCAAAAAAATACAAAAGTTCAAAAAATGTCCGACAGATGGCACTTCATCTGATTAGAATAGCAATAATTAGCATAACAAAGTAAGACAAAGCAAAGATGATGTTCTTTACAGGAAATGCTCAGTATGTCCACCATCATTCCTCAACAATAGCTGTAGTCAAGGAATAATGTTGTGAACAGCATTGTAAAGCATGTCCGGAGTTATGGTGAGGCATTGGCGTCGGATGTTGTCTTTCAGCACCTCTAGAGATGTGCGACTTCAGGTAACCCCAAAGCCAATAATTGCACAGACTGAGGTCTGGGGACCTGGGAGGCCAAGCATGCTGAAAGTTGCAGCTGAGCACACGATCATCACCAAACGACACGCGCAAGAGATCTTTCACGTGTCTAGCAATATCGGGTCGAGCGCCATCCTGCATAAACATCGTACGTTCCAACAGATGTTTATCAGCCAGAGTGGGGATGATGCAATTCTGTAACATATCGGCGTACATCTCACCCGTCATGGTAGCAGTTACAAAACCAGAATCTCGCATTTCTGCGAAGAAAAAAGGCCCGATAACGGTAGATGTGGTAAATCCAACCCATACCGTGACTTTCTCGTCATGCAATGGAGTTTCCACAACAGTTCTAGGATTTTTGGTAGCCCAAATTCTGCAGTTGTGGGCATTGACAGACTCTCGGAGCGTGAAATGAGCTTCATCGGTTCACAACACGTTACTCAACCAATCGTCAATTTCCGCCATCTTTTGAAATGCCGACACAGCAAATGTCCTCCACTTCACTAAATTGCCAGGTAACAGTTCATGATGCCGATCCCCCCAGGGGGTCCACAACTCTTTTGTGGATACGTGCGTAGCGAGCACGGGACCCCGAGCTAATGTGGCCTTCCTTCCTTTCCGGGCTGCATACCTTCCCTTTCCGCATCCTTCCCCATCCCCCATCTTCGTCCCTCCTCCCCACACCACTGGCTCTTTCCTTCCCTTTCTCCCCATCTGGGAGTATGGTTTGCGCCTACGTCCGGAGACGGACGCTCGTAAATGTAACGCATTCTTCGCCTTCTTTGCTTGTATGTCTTCTTCCTTTCTTTGTCCTTCTCTTTTCCTTAGCTCTTCTCTTTACCCTTTTTTCCGCTGCGGCGTTTGAGACCTCTCTTCTTTCCTTTCCCTTTCTCTTTCTTCCTCCCTGTGCGTGTCTGAAGGTCGACCCACGCATTTTTGTGCGTAGCCGGTGATGGGGTAACGCGTAATTCCCTGCCCCGGGTAGACAGGTAGGACACGTACGTACCCCCTGGTAACGGCCAGGCCCAGGGAGGGGTGATTACCCGAGCTGATACCTTCCGAAAGTGCCGATTGGTCCCTCCGTCCGTTTGTCGGGAGGTGTGAACAATCACCTAAGGTGGGAGTGCCCTCAGAGAGGGCCCCCACAAGGGAGGAGCGCGCCATCGGAGACGCCGGTAATCATGGGGGATTCTTCCGCAATGGTTTCCTCACCTTCCACTATGTCTGCTCACAAGCGTAAGTTCACTGAGTTTCAGCCACAGACAGTTCTTCCATCATTGCCACAGTTCCTTGTTGTCTCTTGGTCTGACGAAGGTCACGACTTCTCCACGGTCAACCCTTTCATTATTCAGAAAGGTGTCGACGCAATTGCAGGTCCTGTCAAGTCTTGTTCCAGATTACGAAATGGCACCTTGTTGTTAGAAACAGTCAGTGCCCTCCAGGCACAAAAATTGCTGTGTACTTCACTGCTCCACACCTTCCCTATCCGGGTTAAAGTGCACCGCACTTTAAATTCCTCGCGTGGAGTCGTATATACATGCTCCCTCGATGGATTGTCTGATGAAGAAATTCAGCACTACCTGTCTGACCAGGGCGTAACGGCAGTTCATAGAGTTATGAAAAGGGTTGACATGAACATCATTCCAACCCGCACTGTCTTCTTGACATTTGACAAAGTTCAACTCCCATCGAAAATCAAAGCAGGCTATGAGATAATTTCCGTTCGCCCTTACGTCCCAAACCCTACGTGTAGCTATCGGTGTCAGCGGTTCAATCACACCAGCCAGTCCTGTTCCAATCCGGCCAAATGTGTTACGTCTGGCAAGGATGCCCATGACGGTGCTTGTCCACCTCCATCCCCTCGCTGCATCAACTGTATGGGTGACCACGCTGCTTCCTCTTGAGATTGCCCTGTTTTTAAGGACGAAAAGCTAATCCAGGAAATCAGAGTGAAGGAAAAGGTGTCGACCTTTGCTGCTCGCAAATTATTCGCCAGTCGACAACCCACCGTGCCTCAGACAGGAAAATACAGCACTGTCCTTGCTTCTCCTCGGCCAACAAAGGA